>NC_088242.1:94593352-94653352 GCF_036934945.1 Oncorhynchus masou masou
AGGAGGGAAGGGGAAGGCACCTAGGGAGTGCTTAGGCAAGAGGCCATTATCTCCATTATTGTGAATTCATCGGTGGTGACAGTGTTTCCTATCCACAGTGCAGTGGGCAGCTGGGAGGAGGTGCTCTTGTTCTCCATGGACTTAATTAACAGTGTCCCAGAACTTTCTGGAGTTTGTGCTACAGGATGCAAATTTCTGTTTGAAAAGCTAGCCTTAGCTTTCCTAACTGCCTGTGTATATTGGTTTCTAACTTCCCTGAAAAGTTGCATATCACTGGGGCTATTTGATGCTAATGCAGAACGCAACAGGATGTTTTTCTGCTGGTCAAGGGCGGTCAGGTCTGGAGTGAACCAAGGGCTATATCTGTTCCTGGTTCTACATTTTTTGAATGGAGCATGCTTATTTAAGATGGTGAGGAAGGTACTTTTAAAGAATAACCAGGCATCATCTACTGACGGGATGAGGACAATATCCTGGTTGCTAGGTGATAAGGCATTGTTCTGCTTTCTTGATATCCCAGTCAACCAGACGGGTCCTACAGACCCTAGTTTTCTTGCACCTGGTCTACTGCCCAGTTGTATGGTCATGTGCTGAGAAGAAGAAGGAAGAAGAAGAAGGAAGAAGAAGAAGGAAGAAGAAGAAGGAAGAAGAAAGAAGAAGAAGGAAGAAGAAAGAAGAAGAAGAAGAAGAAGAAGAAGAAGAAGGAAGATGAAGAAGGAAGAAGAAGAAATAAGAAGGAAGAAGAAGAAGGAAGAAGAAGAAGGAAGAAGAAGGTAGAAGAAGAAGGAGGAAGAAGAAGAAGAAGAAGGAAGAAGAAGAAGGAAGAAGAAGAAGGAAGAAGAAAGAAGAAGAAGAAGAAGAAGAAGAAGGAAGAAGAAGGTAGAAGAAGAAGAAGGAAGAAGAAGAAGGTAGAAGAAGAAGGTAGAAGAAGAAGGAAGAAGAAAGAAGAAGAAATAAGAAGGAAGAAGAAGAAGAAGGAAGAAGAAGAAGGTAGAAGAAGACGGAGGAAGAAGAAGAAGAAGAAGAAGGAAGAAGAAGAAGGAGGAAGAAGAAGGAAGAAGAAGAAGGAGGAAGAAGAAGGAAGAAGAAGAAGGAAGAAGAAGAAGGAAGAAGAAAGAAGAAGAAGAAGGAAGAAGAAGGTAGAAGAAGAAGAAGGAAGAAGAAGGTAGAAGAAGAAGAAGGAAGAAGAAGAAGGTAGAAGAAGAAGGAAGAAGAATGAAGAAGAAGAAGGAAGAAGAAGAAGAAGAAGGAAGAAGAAATAAGAAGGAAGAAGAAAGAAGAAGAAGAAGAAGAAGAAGAAGGAAGAAGAAATAAGAAGGAAGAAGAAGAAGAAGAAGGAAGAAGAAGAAGGAAGAAGAAATAAGAAGGAAGAAGAAGAAGAAGAAGGAAGAAGAAGAAGAAGGAAGAAGAAGAAGAAGGTAGAAGAAGAAGAAGAAGGACATTGGCAAATTGCAGTTGGTCCCGAAGTCTAAGTTGCACTTAGATGTACACAGAGGGCGAATGTCAATTGCATGCATGGCTCAACGTTGAGGAGAGATTGCCTGCATCATTATAAGTATTTTTGTTGAAATGTTGACAGCCTGGTCTCATATACAGTGCATTTGGAAAGTATTCAAACTTTTTCAAAATGTTATGTTACAGCCTTATTCTAAAATGGATTAAATTGTCCACTGTCAATCTACACATAATACCCCATAATAACAACGAAAAAACTGGTTATGATTTTATATTTTCTTTGCAAATGTATATAAAAAAAATCTATATCACATTAACATTCAGTACCAGTCAAAAGTTTGCCTTTTGGCAAACTCCAAGCTGTCATCTGCCTTTTACTGAGGAGTGGCTTCTGTCTGGATACTACCATAAAGGGGATTGGTGGAGTGCTGCAGAGATGGTTGTCCTTCTGGAAGATTCTCCCATCTCCACAGAGGAACTCTAGAGCTCTGTCAGAGTGGCCATCGGTTTCTTGGTCACCTCCCTGACCAAGGCCCTTCTCCCCGATTGTTCATTTTGGATGAGCTGCCAACTCTAGAAAGAGTCTTGGTGGTTCCAAACTTCTTCTATTTAAGAATAGAAGGTCAATATGTTCTACGGGACCTTCAATGCTGCAGACATTTGTTGGTACCCTTCCCCAGATCTGTGCCTCGACACAATCCTGTTTTGGAGCTCTACCTACAATTCATTCGACCTCATGGCTTTGTTTTTGCTCTGACATGCACTGTCAACTGTGGGACCTTACCAAATCATGACGAATCAATTGAATTTACCACAAGTGGACTCCAATCAAGTTGTAGAAACATCTCAAGGATGATCAATGGAAACAGGATGCACCTGAGTTCAATTTTGTGTCTCATAGCATTGGTTCTGAATAGTTATGTATAGTTGAAGTCGAAAGTTAATGTACACTTAGGTTGGAGTCATTAAAACTTGTTTTTCAACCACTGCACACATTTCTTGTTAACAAGCTATGGTTTTGGCAAGTCTGTTAGGACATCTACTTTGTGCAAGACACAAGTAATTTTTCCAACAATTGTTTACAGACAGATTATTTCATTTACAATTCACTGTATCACAATTCCAGTGGGTCAGAAGTTTACATACACTAAGTTGACTGTGCCTTTAAACAAATTCCAGAAAATTATGTCATGGCTTTAGAAGCTTCTGATAGGCTAATTGACATCATTTGAGTCAATTGGAGGTGTACCTGTGGATGTATTTCAATCCCTATCTTCAGACTCAGTGCCTCTTCGCTTGACATCATGGGAAAAACAAAAGAAATCAGCCAAGACCTCAGAAAAAATATTGTAGACCTCCACAAGTCTGGTTCATCCTTACGAGCAATTTCCAAACGCCTGAAGGTACCACGTTCATCTGTACAAACAATAGTATGCAAGTATATACACCATGGGACCACGCAGCCATCGTACCGCTCAGGAAGGAGACACGTTCTGTCTTTTAGAGATTAACATACTTTGGTGTGAAAAGTGCAAATCAATCCCAGAACAACAGCAAAGGACCTTGTGAAGATGCTGGAGGTAACAGGTACAAAAGTATCTATATCCACAGTAAAAAAAAAGAGTCCTATATTGACATAACCTCAAAGGCCGCTCAGCAAGGAAGAAGCCATTGCTCCACAACTGCCATCAAAAAGCCAGACTACGGTTTGCAACTGCACATTGGGACAAATGTCATACTTTTACTGGTCTGATGAAACAAAAAATATAACTGTTTAGCCATAATGACCATCATCAGACTTCATCGCTAAATAAGGTGTTTTTGCTTTTTATTTTTAATACATTTGCAAATAAGTCTAAAAATCTGTTTTTGCTTTGTCATTATGGGTTATTTTGTATAGATTGATGACGGGAAAAATATGATTTAATGCTATTTTAGAACAAGGCTGTAAATGTAACAAAATGTAGGAAAGGGGTCTGAATACTTTCCCAATGTACTGTATATTATGTTTCTTTATGTTTTCTATTTGTTGTTGTTTTGTTTCCTGTTTGGATCCCAGCAAGATGAGCCGCTGCCTTGGCAACAGCTAATTGGGGATCCTAAAAAAAGACTAAATATTCTCCTGCCTTCTGTTCTGTGTTATTTCTTTATTTCTGTGTTTTTTCCTCAGCACGGAGCCACAGGAAACAGAGGCCTGCTCAGGCCAAAACTGCAGCACTGAGTTCCCTCGGAGTTCACTTCCCCCACTGTGTGTCGGTGGGTGGGTGTGTGTGTGAATAGGCTGGCTGGGTATTTGTGTGCGTACATGCTAGATGGAGGGAAAGTGATATGTGTGTTTCTAGCATCAGTGGGTCAATCAGCGAGTGTTTCTTTCCTCAAATTGTCTACAGACTTGGAACCTCCATTTAAAATACATTGTATCTTATTTCTGGTGTCGATCTCTGATCATTTGTGTTTACAATGAGTGTGTGTTTACCTTCTTTCTTTTGGTGTGTGCGCGTGCGTGTGTCTTAGTGTGCGTGCATCTATCTGTGCGTGTGTGTTTGTGTGTGTGTGTGTGTGTGCGCGCATTCTCATTAGTGTGTGTGTGTGTTTCACAATCCCATGGCTGCCCCCAGCTGGCAGATGTGACCTTGAGCGGCATTCATTCCTATGTTGATTTATCAAATATTCCGTCTCCATGGCACACAGTCTATTCTCACCTGACAAAGGCACATTTCACCACTTAACATGTACCCTTAGTTAAAAAGGCGCATTGGGCTTCCATACACAATGTATCTATCAGTGTAATGATGATCTTCTAAATATAATTGTGTGTTACGGTTTGACGTCTATATTTTATTCACTAAATCATAGCACTTTCAAGATTCTCCTTATCAGACCTTGAATAAATATAATTTTAATGAGAGTTGAAAAAATGTATTGGGGTCGGTGTGTGTTGAAAAGTGTTGATCCGATTTCGAAAGGACTTCAACGATGTACAATATGTTCAGGCGAAGCATTGAGGATTTCACAGCTTTCAGCGATACATATCTTTCTCTTCCCGTGGCTATCTCACCATTGGCGAACCACAGTTCCGATTTCCTACAGGACCGTTGTTGTCCACAGGCAATTGTTGGACATCTTTGTCCCTCCAATTTCCCATATGTCTTTGTCCCTCCAGTTCCTACATATCTTTGTCCCTCCAGTTCCACATATCTTTGTCCCTCCAGTTCTACATGTCCTTGTCCCTTTAGTTCTACATGTCTTTGTCCCTTCAGTTCTACGTATCTTTTGTCCCTCCAGTTCTCATATGTCTTTGTCCCTCCAGTTCTACATATCTTTGTCCCTTTGTCTTTGTCCTCCAGTTCCCATATGTCTTTGTCCCTCCAGTTCTACATGTCTTTGTCCCTCCAGTTCTACATATCTTTGTCCCTTCAGTTCTACATATCTTTGTCCCTCCAGTTCCTACATATCTTTGTCCCTCCAGTTCTACATATCTTTGTCCCTCCAGTTCTACATGTCTTTGTCCCTTCAGTTCTACATATCTTTTGTCCCTCCAGTTCTACATGTCTTTGTCCCTCCATTTCTACATATCTTTGTCTTTTCTACATATGTCCCTCCAGTTCCTACATGTCTTTGTCCCTCCAGTTCCCATATGTCTTTGTCCCTCCAGTTCTACATATCTTTCCCTCCAGTCCTTTGTCCCTCCAGTTCCTACATATCTTTGTCCCTCTTCTACATATCTTTGTCCCTCCAGTTCCAGTTCTACATGTCTTTGTCCCTCCAGTTCCCATATGTCTTTGTCCCTCCAGTTCCCATCTTTGTCCCTCCAGTCCATATCTTTGTCCCTCCAGTTCTACATATCTTTTGTCCCTCCAGTTCCTACATATCTTTGTCCCTCCAGTTCCTACATATTCTACATATCTTTGTCCCTCAGTTCCTACATATCTTTGTCCCTCCAGTTCCCACATTCCCATCTTTGTCCCTCCAGTTCTACATATCTTTGTCCCTCCAGTTCTACATATCTTTGTCCCTCCAGTTCTACATATCTTTGTCCCTCCAGTTCCTACATATCTTTGTCATATCTTTGTCCCTCTTCCAGTTCCTTCTACATAGTTCTTTGTCCCTCCAGTTCCTACATATCTTTGTCCCTCCAGTTCCTACATGTCTTTGTCCCTCCAGTTCTAGTTCATGTCTTTGTCCCTTCAGTTCTACATATCTTTTGTCCCTCCAGTTCTACATATCTTTGTCCCTCCAGTTCCTACATATCTTTGTCCCTCCAGTTCCCTCCAGTTCACATATCTTTGTCCCTCCAGTTCCATATGTCTTTGTCCCTCCAGTTCTACATATCTTTGTCCCTCCAGTTCAGTTTTGTCCTCAGTTCTATATCTTTGTCCCTCCAGTTCTACATATCTTTGTCCCTCCAGTTCTACATATATTTGTCCCTCCAGTTCTACATATCTTTGTCCCTCCAGTTCTACATATCTTTGTTCCTCCAGTTCTACATTCTTTGTCCCTCCAGTTCTACATGTCTTTGTCCCTCCAGTTCTACATGTCTTTGTCCCTCCAGTTCTACATATGTCTTTGTCCCTCCAGTTCTACATGTCTTTGTCCCTTCAGTTCTACATATCTTTTGTCCCTCCAGTTCCCATATGTCTTTGTCCCTCCAGTTCCCATATGTCTTTGTCCCTCCAGTTCTACATGTCTTTGTCCCTTCAGTTCTACATATCTTTGTCCCTCCAGTTCCTACATATCTTTGTCCCTCTTTGTCCCTCCAGTTCTACATGTCTTTGTCCCTCCAGTTCTACATGTCTTTGTCCCTTCAGTTCTACATATCTTTTGTCCCTCCAGTTCCCACATGTCTTTGTCCCTCCAGTTCCCATATGTCTTTGTCCCTCCAGTTCTACATGTCTTTGTCCCTCCAGTTCTACATATCTTTGTCCCTCCAGTTCCTACATATCTTTGTCCCTCCAGTTCTTATCTTTGTCCCTCCAGTTCCTACATATCTTTGTCCCTCCAGTTCTACATGTCTTTGTCCCTCCAGTTCTACATGTCTTTGTCCCTCCAGTTCTACATATCTTTGTCCCTCCAGTCCTACATATCTTTGTCCCTCCAGTTCCTACATATCTTTGTCCCTCCAGTTCCTACATATCTTTGTCTCTTCAGTTCCTACATATCTTTGTCCCTCCAGTTCCTACATATCTTTGTCCCTCCAGTTCCTACATATCTTTGTCCCTCCAGTTCTACATGTCTTTGTCCCTCCAGTTCCTACATATATTTGTCCCTCCAGTTCCTACATATCTTTGTCCCTCCAGTTCCTACATATCTTTGTCCCTCCAGTTCTATATACCTTTGTCCCTCCAGTTCTACATGTCTTTGTCCCTTCAGTTCTACATATATTTTGTCCCTCCAGTTCTACATATCTTTGTCCCTTCAGTTCTACATGTCTTTTGTCCCTCCAGTTCCCATATGTCTTTGTTCCTCCAGTTCCCATATGTCTTTGTCCCTCCAGTTCTACATGTCTTTGTCCCTTCAGTTCTACATATCTTTTGTCCCTCCAGTTCCCACATGTCTTTGTCCCTCCAGTTCCACATATGTCTTTGTCCCTCCAGTTCTACATATCTTTGTCCCTCCAGTTCTACATGTCTTTGTCCCTCCAGTTCTACATATCTTTGTCCCTCCAGTTCCTACATGTCTTTGTCCCTCCAGTTCCTACATGTCTTTGTCCCTCCAGTTCCCATATGTCTTTGTCCCTCCAGTTCCATATCTTTGTCCCTCCAGTTCTATGTCTTTGTCCCTCCAGTTCCTTTGTCCCTCCAGTTCCCTTTGTTCCTTCATATGTCTTTGTCCCTCCACATGTCTTTGTCCCTCCAGTTCTACATAGTCTTTGTCCCTCCAGTTCCTACATATCTTTGTCCCTCCAGTTCTACATATCTTTGTCCCTCCAGTTCCCACATATCTTTGTCCCTCCAGTTCCTACATATCTTTGTCCTTATCTTTGTCCCTTCAGTCCCTCCAGTTCCCACATATCTTTGTCCCTCCAGTCCTACATATCTTTGTCCCTCCAGTTCTACATGTCTTTGTCCCTTCAGTTCTACATGTCCCTTTCCACATATCTTTGTCCCTCCACATATTTTGTCCCTCCAGTTCCCATATGTCTTTGTCCCTCCAGTTCCCATATGTCTTTGTCCCTCCAGTTCTACATGTCTTTGTCCCTTCAGTTCTACATATCTTTTGTCCCTCCAGTTCTATATACCTTTGTCCCTCCAGTTCTACATGTCTTTGTCCCTTCAGTTCTACATGTCTTTTGTCCCTCCAGTTCCTACATGTCTTTGTCCCTCCAGTTCTACATGTCTTTGTCCCTCCAGTTCCCATATGTCTTTGTCCCTCCAGTTCTACATATCTTTGTCCCTCCAGTTCTACATGTCTTTGTCCCTTCAGTTCTACATATCTTTTGTCCCTCCAGTTCCTACATATCTTTGTCCCTCCAGTTCTACATGTCTTTGTCCCTCTTTGTTCCATGTCTTTGTCCAGTTCTACATATCTTTGTCCCTCCAGTTCTACATATCTTTGTCCCTCCAGTTCCTACATATCTACATATCTTTGTCCCTCCAGTTCCCACATGTCTTTGTCCCTCCAGTTCCCTCCAGTATGTATCTTTGTCCCTTTGTCCCTCCAGTTCTACATATCTTTGTCCCTCCAGTTCCTACATATCTTTGTCCCTCCAGTTCCACTTATCTTTGTCCCTCCAGTTCTACATGTCTTTGTCCCTCCAGTTCCTACATATCTTTGTCCCTTCAGTTCTACATATCTTTGTCCCTCCAGTTCCTACATATCTTTGTCCCTCCAGTTCCTACATATCTTTGTCCCTCCAGTTCCTACATATCTTTGCCCCTCCAGTTCCTACATATCTTTGTCCCTCCAGTTCTACATGTCTTTGTCCCTCCAGTTCTACATGTCTTTGTCCCTCCAGTTCTACATATCTTTGTCTTTGTTCCTACATATCTTTGTCCCTCCAGTTCTACATGTCTTTGTCCCTCAGTTCTCCTTTGTCCCTCCAGTTCCTACATATCTTTGTCCCTCCAGTTCCACATATCTTTGTCCCTCCAGTTCCTATATCTTTGTCCCTCCAGTTCCCCTCCAGTTCATATCTTTGTCCCTCCAGTTCCAGTTCTACATATCTTTGTCCCTCCAGTCCATGTCTTTGTCCCTCCAGTTCTTTGTCCCTCCAGTTCCTACATATCTTTGTCCCTCCAGTTCCTACATGTCTTTGTCCCTCCAGTTCCTACATATCTTTTGTCCCTCCAGTTCCTACATATCTTTGTCCCTCCAGTTCTACATATCTTTGTCCCTCCTCCAGTCAGTTCTTTGTCCTCCAGTTCTACCCTATATCTTTGTCCCTCCAGTCAGTTCCTATATCTTTGTCCCTCCAGTTCATATCTTTGTCCCTCCAGTTCATATCTTTGTCCCTCCAGTTCTACATACCTTTGTCCCTCCAGTTCTACATATCTTTGTCCCTTCAGTTCTACATGTCTTTTGTCCCTCCAGTTCTACATATCTTTGTCTTTGTCCCTCCAGTTCCCACATGTCTTTGTCCCTCCAGTTCCCATATGTCTTTGTCCCTCCAGTTCTACATATCTTTGTCCCTCCAGTCCTACATATCTTTGTCCCTCCAGTTCCTACATATCTTTGTCCCTCCAGTTCCACTTATCTTTGCCCCTCCAGTTCCTACATATCTTTGTCCCTCCAGTTCTACATGTCTTTGTCCCTCCAGTTCCTACATTTCTTTGTCCTTTCAGTTCTACATATCTTTGTCCCTCCAGTCCTACATATCTTTGTCCCTCCAGTTCCTACATATCTTTGTCCCTCCAGTTCCACTTATCTTTGCCCCTCCAGTTCCTACATATCTTTGTCCCTCCAGTTCTACATGTCTTTGTCCCTCCAGTTCCCATATGTCTTTGTCCTTCCAGTTCTACATATCTTTGTCCCTCCAGTTCTACATGTCTTTGTCCCTTCAGTTCTACATATCTTTTGTCCCTCCAGTTCCTACATATCTTTGTCCATCCAGTTCCACATATCTTTGTCCCTCCAGTTCCTACATATCTTTGCCACTCCAGTTCCTACATATCTTTGTCCCTCCAGTTCTACATGTCTTTGTCCCTCCAGTTCCTACATATCTTTGTCCATTCAGTTCTAAATATCTTTGTCCCTCCAGTTCCTACATATCTTTGTCCCTCCAGTTCTACATATCTTTGTCCCTTCAGTTCTACATGTCTTTGTCCCTCCAGTTCTACATAGCTTTGTCTCTCCAGTTCCTACATGTCTTTGTGCCTCCAGTTCCTACATGTCTTTGTGCCTCCAGTTCCTACATGTCTTTGTGCTTCCATTTCCTACATGTGAGGAGCATCATCTCTCTTACTGTGGCCAAACAAAGAGAAAACAAGTTTTCTGAAAGACTTGGGCGCTACCGTTTTAACGGCATACTGACATTCTTGAAAATCGATGTTCTATCCGTCTCTTTCGCTAAATGGATTTCTGAAGTACTGGTCGGCATGGTCAGACATAACCTTGAGTTATTTTTTATGCGAGCTCTGTCGGATTTAAGTGATGGTATGACTTGAACAGGACTGAATGCATGTTCCTCATTTCTCGACATTGAAAAAATATCCCGGGCAATTAATGGAATGCTGCAAGCGAGGTTCAGGCCCTCAGGTTCAGGCGAGGTTCCGTTTCCTTTAATTTTTTTAAATTTTTTTTAAGTGTCTAATAATGAGAATATTGAGAAACACAAAGCTTAATGCTGTAGGGTTCCTACCTCATGTGTATTTATGTATTGTACATGCTTCTAAATGAATAGGCCATCTACATGAATAGGCCATCTACCTCATGTGTATGTATGTATTGTACACGTTAAAGGGTTTTTCAGAACATTCAGACCAATCCTTTTCAAAACGTTGGCCTATTCATTTGAGTCATAATTTTTTTTTTTAAGTTTGTCTAAAGCGCCTCTGTCGGTGTTTCTTGTAAACTTGGCTAATTGATCCTCCAATGAGGTGGCTTCTTACTCTCATAAACTGAGCTTCTAAAGCCATTAAACATCAAAGTCTACGCAGATATTCTGAATCTGGTGTTTTCTCTGGTACGTATGTGAAACTGGCTTGAAATGGTCTTTCACCAGTATCTGCAGTTGCTGTATCAATTTCCGGACTTCTAAATGAATGATATGCAACCATTGATTCTTGAAGAATATAACTTATAAACGTTTTAGTTATTTATCTAGGAAAGTCAGTTAAGAATAAATTCTTATTTACAATGACGGCCTACACCGACCAAACCCGAACAACCCTGGGCCAATTGTGTGCTGACCTATGACCTATCACGGCCGTTTGTGATACAGCCTGGATTCAGAACCACGGTGTCTGTAGTGACGCCTCTAGCACTGAGATGCAGTGCCTTAGACCTCTGCGCCACTCAGAGCCCCATTAATGCCTCATAAGCTTAGTTATTTCCCCAATCCGAACCCAAAATATAAGCCTGTTTTACTCCAATGTTTATAAACAAAGTAAATGTAAACACACAATTTATAGCCTCAAAACATGGTTAAAACTATAATGTTGATATATCATGGATGGTCAGTCCTTGCATCCATAGCTTTGTCTAGGAATTTGTTAGTGGTGACATTTCTCCAACCACAACCTTCAGCTTTGAACTGAAACATTCACTTTGTTATTGTTTCAACTGCGTATCTCCCCTTTAAAAAGGATCAGTATTAAAAAGCTGTTTAACATTGCTGCCTTGCACTCGTTTGTTATTGTTTCAACTGCGTATCTCCCCTTTAAAAAGTATCAGTATTAAAAAGCTGTTAACATTGCTGCCTTGCACTCGTTTGTTATTGTTTCAACTGCGTATCTCCCCTTTAAAAAGGATCAGTATTAAAAAGCTGTTTAACATTGCTGCCTTGCACTCGTTTGTTATTGTTTTAACTGCGTATCTCCCCTTTAAAAAGGATCAGTATTAAAAAGCTGTTTAACATTGCTGCCTTGCACTCGTTTGTTATTGTTTTAACTGCGTATCTCCCCTTTAAAAAGTATCAGTATTAAAAAGCTGTTTAACATTGCTGCCTTGCACTCGTTTGTTATTGTTTTTGGAGGACAGAGGGGGAGGGTCTTTACGAGTGCCAAATCAAAGACGAAGAGGTACAGGCGCGCTTGATTGCCGTAAATCCAATGACAGTAGTTTTATTGTTGTGTTTGCTTTGAGATATGATTTTTTGTATTTAACTTGTAATACTACGACAGAGGATGACAATCAATAGGAGTGCACCTTTAAGTCACAGTTCTCACAAAGACATCTGATGGAACTATCTAATCTAAAAGTCTTCTTCTAAGACCTGAATTCTCTAACACATAACACTAAACTGAATATAAACTAGATTTGACCATGCCACTGGGCTTTTTCATGACAGAAGACAATGTACTGCAGAGCGGCATAACGTGGCGAGAACGGTGTTCTCCTGTAAATGTTGTGCTCCGTGGAACCAAATGCCTGCTGGTTTTAACTCCTCCCTGTCTATTTCGGATGGCTCTCTTCTGTTGAGTGGCATTTTCTCCCAGTCTTGGAGGAAGTCCAAGGGCTCTATTCAGTCTATCACACTGAGGCATTTTATAGAGAAAAAGTCATTTCCTATATTTATTTTTTATTTTTTTATTTCACCTTTATTTAACCAGGTAGGCCAAGTTGAGAACAAGTTCTCATTTATAATTGCGACCTGGCCAAGATAAAGCAAAGCAGTTCGACACATACAACAACACAGAGTTACACATGGAGTAAAACAAACATACAGTCAATAATACAGTAGAAAAATAAGTCTATATACAATGTGAGCAAATGAGGTGAGATAAGGGAGGTAAAGGCAAAAAAGGCCATGGTAGCAAAGTAAATACAATATAGCAAGTAAAACATTGGAATGGTAGATTTGCAGTGGAAGAAAGTGCAATGTAGAGATAGAAATAATGGGGTGCAAAGGAGCAAGTAGGGGAAGAGGTAGTTGTTTGGGCTAAATTATAGATGGGCTATGTACAGGTGCAGTAATCTGTGAGCTGCTCTGACAGCTGGTGCTTAAAGCTAGTGAGGGAGATAAGTGTTTCCAGTTTCAGAGATTTTTGTAGTTTGTTCCAGCCATTGGCAGCAGAGAACTGGAAGGAGAGGCGGCCAAAGGAAGAATTGGTTTTGGGGGTGACCAGAGAGATATACCTGCTGGAGCAGGTGCTACAGGTGGATGCTGCTATGGTGACCAGCGAGCTGAGATAAGGGGGGAATTTACTTAGCAGGGTCTTGTAGATGACCTGAAGCCAGTGGGTTTGGCGACGAGTATGAAGCGAGGGCCAGCCAACGAGAGCGTACAAGTCGCAGTGGTGGGTAGTATATGGGACTTTGGTGTCAAAACGGATGGCACTGTGATAGACTGCATCCCATTTATTACAGTAAGTAGGGTAGGGTTGACCCGACATCATCTGCAGAGTTTACGTGGGAAACATAGCCTTTTCGATTTTTCAATCAAGATTCAAAGCTGAATTTCTGCGATGTTGGATTGAATAGATTCCCCAAGTCCTTTTCTTTCTCTTCTGGTTGGCTTAGTGTTGTGGAGGTGTCAGGAACATACCATTATGAGAACATATGGCACCAAATATGGTGGTTGAGAAACAAGTGAGATTCAAGTCTGGGGTGTATCGACGTTGAGGGTGGGGAGGTCATTTAGAACTGAAAGAGGTGTGTGTGTGCTGGTGTGTGTGTGTGCTGGTGTGTGTGTGTGTGTGTGTGTGTGTGTGTGTGTGTGTGTGTGTGTGTGTGTGTGTGTGTGTGTGTGTGTGTGTGTGTGTGTGTGTGTGTGTGTGTGTGTGTGTGTGTGTGTCTGTTCTAGAAAGAGGGAAATTGAGTTTTTTTTTTGGTGCTTCCAGTCTATTCATTTGTTTATGTCTTTCCTGTTGTCTCTGACTTGGAGCTTCCGTTGTCCTACTGCTACCTTCAGAGATGCGAGTAGAATAGGTTTGTGAGTGTTTTTTACCTAAGGCTGCCCTTGTTAGTGTCTGTGTTTAAATGTATATACATTATTTCATTGTTTTAAATTCACAGCGAGTAAAAAAACCAGGCTTAATGCATGTACAGACAGGATAGAGACCAAGCACCGCAAGCAAAGCTGGGTATAGGCCCAGTTAGTTTACATATACATATATATATTTACATATAGGCCCAGTTAGTTTACATATACATATATATATTTACATATAGTCCCAGTTAGTTTACATATACATATATATATTTACATATAGGCCCAGTTAGTTTACATATACATATATATATTTACATATAGGCCCAGTTAGTTTACATATACATATATATATTTACATATAGGCCCAGTTAGTTTACATATACATATATATATTTACATATAGGCCCAGTTAGTTTACATATACATATATATATTTACATATAGGCCCAGTTAGTTTACATATACATAGATATATTTACATATAGGCCCAGTTACATATAGGCCCAGTTAGTTTACATATACATAGATATATTTACATATAGGCCCAGTTAGTTTACATATACATATATATATATTTACATATAGGCCCAGTTAGTTTACATATACATATATATATTTACATATAGGCCCAGTTAGTTTACATATACATAGATATATTTACATATAGGCCCAGTTAGTTTACATATACATATATATTTATATACATATATATATATATATAGGCCCAGTTAGTTTACATATACATAGATATATTTACATATAGGCCCAGTTAGTTTACATATACATAGATATATTTATATATAGGCCCAGTTATTCAGACCCTTTACTCAGTACTTTGTTGAAGCACCTTTGGCAGATTACAGCCTCAAGTCTTCTTGGGTATGACATTACAAGCTCTGGGTCACCTGTATTTGTAGAGTTTCTCCCATTCTTTTCTGCAGACCTCTCAAGCTCTGTCAGGTTGGGTGGGGAGAGTCACTGCTATTTTCAAGTCTCTCCAGAGATGTTCGATCTTGTTCAAGTCTGGTCTCTGGCTGGGCCATCATGATACTGCCACCATCATGCTTCACCGTAGGGATGGTGCCAGGTTTTCTCGGGACGTGACACTTGGCATTCAGGCCAAAGAGTTCAATCTTAGGTTTCATCAGACCAGAGATTCTTGTTTCTCATGGTCTGAGAGACTTTAGGTGCCTTTTGGCAAACTCCAAGCAGGCTGTCATGTGCCTTTTACTGAGGAGTGGCTTCCGTCTGGCCACTACTATAAAGCCCTGATTGGTGGAGTGCCAGCTCTAGGAAGCATCTTTGTGGTTCCAAACGTCTTCCATTTAATCGTGATACACCCATCCCATTACCGGGATCATTTCCGTCAACATCTGCTGAATTGCAGAGCGCCAAATTCAAATTAAATTACTAAAAATATTTCATTTTCATGAAATCACAAGTGCAATATAGCAAAACACAGTTTAAGTTGTTGTTAATCCAACTGGCATGTCAGATTTCAAAAAGATTTTCAGCGAAAGCAAACCAAGCGTTTATGTAAGGGCAGTTCTCTCAGGAGACAAAACATTACAAACAGCTAGCAGCCAAGTAGATGGTCACGAAAGTCAGAAAAGCAAAAAAATGAATCGCTTACCTTTGATGATCTTCGGATGTTTGCACTCACGAGACTCCCAGTTACACAATAAATGTTCAGAAATCCACAGGCTCGAGCGGTCACAACGGAGCAGACAAAAATTCCAAATAGTATCCGTAAAGTTCGTAGAAACATGTCAAACCTTTTTTATAATCAATCCTCAGGTTGTTTTTACAAAATATAATCGATAATATTTCAACCGGGACTGTAGCTTCTTCAGTTTCTTCTTGGGTTGGCAGGGTAGCCTAGTGGTTAGAGCGTTGGACTAGTAACCGGAAGGTTGCAATTTCAAACCCCCCGAGCTGACAAGGTACAAATCTGTCGTTCTGCCCCTGAACAGGCCGTCATTGAAAATAAGAATTTGTTCTTAACTGACTTGCCTAGATGAATAAAGGATAAATAGGAGAGAGAATGTCTGCTCCAAGCTGTTGCGCATGCAAAATGCTGCTGGCACTCAGCAATACAATGATGTGATCTTTATCGCTCATTTTACAAAACAAAATTCTGAAACTATGTCTAAAGACTGTTCACACCATGGGGAAGCCATATGAAAAGGAATCTGGTGGATATCCCTTTAAATGGAGCGAAGACAGGCAATGGAACATGGAGCTTTCAGGAAAAACAACACCTCTGGGTTGGATTTTCCTCAGGTTTTTGCCTGCAATATCAGTTCTGTTATACTCACAGACAATATTTTGACAGTTTTGGAAACTTTAGAGTGTTTTCTATCCTAATCTGACAATTATATGCATATTCTAGATTCTGAGCCTGAGAAATAGGCAGTTTCATTTGGGTACGTTTTTCATCCAAACATCAAAATAATGCCCTTTACACTCAAGAATGATGGAAGCCACTGTGTTCTTGTGGACCTTTAATACTGCAGACATTTTTTGATACCCGTCCCCAGATCTGTGCCTCAAAATAATTCTGTCTCAGAGTTCTACGGACAATTCCTTCGACCTCACGGCTTGGTCTTTGCTCTGACATGCACTGTCAACTGTGGGACCTTATATAGACAGGTGTGTGTCTTTCCAAATCATGTCCACTCAATTGAATATACCAGGGGCACAACTTTCACTGGGAAACTGGGGGGATATGTCCCCCCACATTCTGAAATTCCATTTTTATAATTGGAATGTGATAAAAAAAAACGAGGCAATGGTGTGCTTTAGGACCATGCGGACACCTCCAAGCAGTCAAGTAGGCCGTCTGACCCGTCTCAGTGTGTATATAGACTGACCCATCTCAGTGTGTATCTAGACTGACCCATCTCAGTGTGTATCTAGACCGACCCATCTCAGTGTGTATCTAGACTGACCCGTCTCAGTGTGTATCTAGACTGACCCATCTCAGTGTGTATCTAGACTGACCCATCTCAGTGTGTATCTAGACTGACCCGTCTCAGTGTGTATATAGACTGACCCGTCTCAGTGTGTATATAGACTGACCCGTCTCAGTGTGTATCTAGACTGACCCGTCTCAGTGTGTATGTAGACTGACCCGTCTCAGTGTGTATCTAGACTGACCCGTCTCAGTGTGTATCTAGACTGATCAGTCTCAGCATCTATATAGGATGACCCGTCTCAGTGTGTATGTAGACTAACCCGTCACAGTGTGTGTATCTAGACTGACCTGTTTCCGTGTGTGTATCTAGACTGACCCGTCTCAGTGTGTATATAGACTGACCCGTCTCAGTGTGTATCTAGACTGACCCGTCTCAGTGTGTGTATCTAGACTGACCTGTCTCAGTGTGTATATAGACTGAAAATTGGTTTGCTTTTCTCTTGTGGTGGTGTTCTTAAAAAACATTTGATCTGTAACTGATTCCACATTGTGCCTGTACAGTACATCATAAAATTTGTTTGTTTTTGAATGATGAACGTGTTATTAACTAGGTAAGAAAACGGTATGAGAATTCAAGGCATAAATCGAAAGAATATGACTGCATTTTATTTTACCAAGTAGTGTGTTGAAATTAAGATTTCAAATGATTGGTTTGAAAATATACATACTGTACTCTTCACTGTTAAAAATGTTTTTCATGGTACACAACGGTGCATGTTTCCTTAAAATGACTGAGAATACAACTAAACACTTCCCCAGCAAATCAACCATGGTGCATTCTGATTGAAAACAGCAACATTACTGTGTGTAAAAATAAATAAATGAATGGATGAGAGAGTCACCTACAGGAAGCGGCAACAAGGCTTTGTTGGCATGTAATTATTTATTGAAATATGAGGAAAAAGTCCATCAGCTTTGAAAGAACTCCCCAGACCAGGAAGTGACATGAAAGGGTGGCAGTATGACAGCGATGGGGGGGGGGGGGGGTGTTCATAGACAAGCAGGTGGTCAGTACGTTCAGGAGTGGTGCGTGTGTTTGAGGACATACAAGGCATCTGCAGAACTGTACCAGAACACACAGAATGAGAAAAGACTGATAGAGATTGTCAATCAATACACACAGTTAATTATGGAAGCAGATTCATGCCAAAACAAATACAAAAACGAAAAACATTGAAACATAAATGTATATTTGAGCGTTGTTTTTTCAATATCAGTGTTTTTGCTTTTCACCATAGTGCATCGTTAAAAAGACTTGATAGATTTTGACATCGATGACTTAAATGCAGACGATCATATACAGTATATTCTTGACAGGTTTGTGTGTATCACTAATGATTGGGGACCTTATGAAGTCAGTGTTTGGTAAAAGTGTATAAGACAACATCAATATAATTCTACAAACTGACATTACAAAATGCCAAACTTCAGGAAGGCTGGGGGGGGGGACTGTTTGTTCAGTTACGACACATCACAGGTAACCACGGCTCAAACTTCTGGACAGCTGGGGGAAAAGCTGTTTGTTCGTTCAATTGCGACACATCACAGGTAAGCACAGCTCAAACTTCTGGACAGCTGGGGGGACAGCTGTTTGTGCGTTCAGTTACAACACATCACAGGTAAGCACAGCTCACAGGACCAATGCCGTCTTTGGTATAGAACAAACGGCACTGAAATGTGAAGCTAGTTGAAATTCAACACAAAACAACTGATGCAAGTACAGTGTCAGTCATACCCATTAACTTAAATACAATAATTACACTCCCCTAAATATTTATTGAGACAACGAAGCTACATTTTAAAATTTGGCTCAATACTCCAGCCTTTTAGATTTTAGATCAAATGTTTCATGTAAGGTCGACAGAACAGTCAGCTTTTTGTTTTGAGAGTATTTTCATACAGTCAAGTCCATAATTATTGGCATCTTTTGATCAAGATAATTTTGACCCCTATTTTTGTTTAAAGAACGTTTTATTAAATGTTAGACAAAATATATTTCTCTGAGCTTTTTGTTTTAGTATAAAAGAATAATGGAGTAAAAAGACACATTTTACATTTTCGCTTCACTGTCCCAATACATTTGGAGAGGAGTGTCTTTTTTTCTAATTTAAAGCTCAGACTCCTATAAACAATTAATAAAAACGACATTACGGAGATCATTATGAAGATCATTGTTTTGTTCCTGAACTGCATCTATAATAAGTAAAAAAAAAACTTAAAAAAAAACATGCAACACTAAACAAATATGTTTGGATTTGTCGCCTTGTGCTTATAACACACAAAAGGACAAAACCAAGATGCAATAAGTTATTTTCATTTTTAAGTGTAACCAGTGACATATATCGAAAGGTAGAACATTGAAAAATAATTTTAAAAAGTTCTACAAAAAACAAGTGTCCGAAACTCTTACACAATATGCAAAAACATTTGAATGCCAACAGAAAAAAACAGTTAGAAATTAGATTTTAAGTGAGATTCCTTTCTGATTTTTTGTGTCTCACAACATAATTAAGTACTGGGTAAAGAAACAAAGAACAAAACGGAATAGCACTGTACACACCTAAGAATCACACCAGAATCTAGTTTGTGTTTTTTGTTTTTTCTGTAAATTATTGTTTTGCAATTTTCTTCCTCTCAGTTCTCTTCCACGGGACAGCTTGAACGTAACAACCTCTTGAATTATTGATTTAAAAAAAATGTATATAACATTAATACTTTATATATATTTGTACATAATTCCATTCACATCTGCACGGTTAGCTAGCATGGTAATGAAATAAGGCAAGACTCACATGACTGTGACATCACAAATTTATAATACTGATAGTTAAGGTTTTTGTTACATTTTTGTTTGATGTTCTGCAGCAAGCTTTGGTCTGTTCAGACTAAAGGCAGAGTTTCTCCTCCTGGGGGTGGGGGGGGCAACCATAGTATTATTTTCTAATGACTTATCTATGGTGTGTAAAAGGTGTTTTACTTATGTAAAGAACTGTTTTGGGAAGGTTGGGGGGAGATTATAGGGTGGTTACAATGAGGAGCATCAATGACCAAGAGGAGGAAATAACTGCCATTTACTAAAATGTTTTTTTTTAAATCTTATCTTTTTTTGTTCCGTCAAAGTTTTCATACATTTTGTTCGTTGTGGTTTTTTAATTAAAAAACAAATATATATATTTCTATTTCTATTGCTGTCTGTCTGTATGGCCTATTAGCATTGCAGACTGCGTGTCTTTGAAACAGGTGACAAAAGAGACTCTTGCCCAGCTGACAGGCTGCTCTGGGCTGCCCAATACAGTACCCAATACAGCCCAATACATTACCAACCCTGCCAACCTTGGGCCAGTCTAAAAAAAGAGTGCTCCAAATTTCTTCAGCCAAAGTCCCTGCTCCCCTTTGAAGACCACACCACAGACATCATAGGGTCCGTGATCATAAGGTGGTTGGATCTCTCTCTCTCTCTGTTCGTTGCTCAAAACCCTTTAACCCCTCTAGGGTAGGGGGCAGCATTTGGAATTTTGGATGAAAAGCATGCCCAAATTAAACGGCCTGCTACTCGGGCCCAGAAGATATGATATGCATATAACTGGTAGATTTGGATAGAAAACACTCTAACGTTTCCAAAACTGTTACAATAGTTTCTCTGAGTATAATAGAACTGATTTAGCAGGCGAACACCTGATAAAAATCCATTTGGGAAGTAGTTTTTTTTGTTGTTGGTTTTGTAGTTTTCTGCAACCTCACAGGATGTTGGCCAGATGGGACGCTAGCGTCCCACATACCCTAGAGAGGTTAACAGTGGGAGAGGTTTTACAATACTCATTGGTTTTGTTCCTTCAGTTACAGTCTGTTGGTCCTTGTATCACCTTGATGGTTTGTATTTTTATTCAAAGCAGACAAAAAGGTATCGTCCATGTCCCATGAGAGGAATGGACAGTTCTCAAGAATTTCAGCTGTGTCTCTCTCCGTCTTTGGAAGCTTTACCCAGAGCTCCAGAAGCATCTGTCTTAGAGTGAAGAGATGTGTGTGTGTAATATATATGCATATTGTATGAATTTGAACGTGTGAGTGTGTGCCTTAATGTGTGTATATTTGTGTGTGTACATGCGTGTGAGTGCCTAAATGTGTTTGTATGTGTGTGTTCGTGTGTATGCGCACGCGTATGTGCGTGCACAGTATGTGTAAGTGTGGTTGTCCATTTCTGCATGTTCTCTTGCCAGGATGGTTGATCATTACGGTAAATGAGAAGAACGGATGCCTCCTGCCCCAGAATCACTAAGTCTAACTTTAACATGGGAGGAGTCTGTTCTGGGTTGGGTTCTGTTCTGCAGGCTTGGCTTGGGTCTCAACCAACAAAACAGAGTCTGTTCTGGGTTGGGTTCTGTTCTGCAGGCAAGGACTTGGGTCTCAACCAACAAAACAGAGTCTGTTCTGAGTCGGTTTCAGCCAAATCATCAGGATCCCATCTGCAGTCTCATCAGGCTCTCTTGGCGTGTAGCATCTCGATGAGCAGGTTGTTGCAGGGCACGTCTCCGTTCAGGTGCTTGTAGTACAGGTAGTCTTCGGCCTGGAGGCTGATGGCCCGGATCTCAGGCAGCCGCAGGAGCAGCTGGCCAAACCTGTCTGTCTGCTGGGTGTAGTTGCACATGACGTAGTCCAGCAGCACCGCGTTCACTTGTTCCTGGACGCTCTCCACCAGGTGGAAGTTCTCCAGGTTCTTCACGTCTGAAAAGAGGAAGAGTTGGAGAATAGGAAACGGTGGTTAGCATGTCGAGGAACTGAAATTGTCAATATCCACAAAAGCAGAGTGGTTTTGCGTTTATCAATTATTTCTCAAACGCAAGTTTAATAGAAAAGAAAACCTGCAGACATCACATGATGCCCTTAGACTGAGTTTAGGTCGTAAAAAATGAAAGTATTGAAGAGGCTACCATGTCAGTCACGGAAAGTAGACAAAAAACAAAATGGACGACATCACAACATTATGTTTACATTTAGTTCACATAAAATGTAGATGAGATGGACATTTTCAATCCTTAGTAAATGCTCTGATCAAGATACTGAAACAAAGGGGACAACTTGGTGCTCAGCATGATTTTTAATCAAAGACCGAATTAAAATATATATATATTAAAAATTCACACCCCCTGTATATTTTCCCCTCCGGATCCTCACGAGAATAAGATGGAAAGAGAATGAAATGAGAAAAAAAAAACGTTTCCTTTGAGAGTCTCTACCCAGGAGTATATGAATTATTTAGGTCAGCATTACAGCCAATCACCTTCTCTTTAAGACTCATCCTTCCCCATTTTAAAACGAAACACCTAGACAACTGTACTCATGGAGTTGCATTGTATGGACATGTCAATGTCCCTGTGCACAAGATTGGTGTGGAAGAACTTCACTGGCCTGCAAAGAGCCCTGACCTCAACCCCATCAAAAACATTTGGGATGAATTGGAACGCCGACTGCGAGCCAGGCCTAATTGCCCAACATCAGTGTCCGACCTCACTAATGCTCTTGTGGCTGAATGGAAGCAAGTCCCCCCCGCCCAGCTAACACTACCAGCTGAGAACACCAGCAACACTACTGAACCAGCTGAACCAGCACACACTAAGAAAGCCTACTGAACCAGCTTCAGCATGAACCAGTTCCAACATCTACTGGAAAGCTCCCACCCCGAACCCAGAACAGTGGAGCCTGTTAAGAACAGCCCCTAGCAGCAACACTACTGAACCAGGGGGGCTAACACTACTGGACCAAATCAGCCCTCCCACCCCGCCCAGCTAACACTACTAACCAGCTGAGCCCAAGAACTACTGAACCAGGTTGAGCTCTGAACCAGGACACACACACTAAGAACAGCCCTGTTACTGAACCAGCTGACCATGAACAGCCCTCCCACCCCGCCCAGCTAACACTACTGAACCAGCTGACACGCACACTGAACAGCCCTCCCACCCCGCCCAGCTAACACTACTGAACCAGCTTAAGAACAGCCCTCCCACCCCGCCCAGCTGAACCAGCTGACACACACACTAAGAACAGCCCTCCCACCCCGCTACTGAACCAGCTGACACACACTAAGAACAGCCCTCCCACCCCGCCCAGCTAACACTACTGAACCAGCTGACACGCAGCAACACTAAGAACAGCCCCTCCCACCCCGCCCAGCTAACACTACTGAACCAGCTGAACCAGCACACACACTAAGAACAGCCCTCCCACCCCGCCCAGCTAACACTACTGAACCAGCTGACACACACACTAAGAACAGAACCAGCTCCCACCCCGCCCAGCCAACACTACTGAACCAGCTGAACCAGAACAGCCCTGAGCAACACTACTGAACCAGCTGAAGAACAGCCCTCCCACCCCGCCCAGCTACTGAACCAGCTGACACACACACTAAGAACAGCACCCCGCCCAGCTGAACCAGCTGACACACACACTAAGAACAGCCCTCCCACCCCGCCCAGCCAACACTACTGAACCAGCTACTGACCAGCTGACACACACACTGACACCCACACTAAGAACAGCAGCCAACACTACTGAACCTGACCCACCCCAGCCCCCAGCCCAACACTACTGAACCAGCTGACACACACACTAAGAACAGCCCTCCCACCCCGCCCAGCCAACACTACTGAACCAGCTGACACGCACACTAAGAACAGCCCTCCCACCCCGCCCAGCCAACACTACCAGCTGAACCAGCTGACACACTACTGAACCAGCTGAAGAACAGAACAGCCCTCCCACCCCGCCCAGCTAACACTACTGAACCAGCTGACACACACACTAAGAACAGCCCCACCCCGCCCAGCCAACACTACTGAACCAGCTGACACACACACTAAGAACAGCCCTCCCACCCCGCCCAGCCAACACTACTGAACCAGCTGACACACACACTAAGAACAGCCCTCCCACCCCGCCCAGCCAACACTACTGAACCAGCTGACACTACTGAACCAGCACTAAGAACAGCCCTCCCACCCCGCCAGCAGCTAACACCCTACCCACCGCCCAGCCAACACTACTGAACCAGCTGACACACACACTAAGAACAGCCCTCCCACCCCGCCCAGCCAACACTACTGAACCAGCTGACACACACACTAAGAACAGCCCACCCACCCCGCCCAGCCAACACTGAACCAGCTGACTGAACAGCCAGCTGAACACTACTGAACCAGCTGAAGAACAGCCCTCCCACCCCGCCCAGCTAACACTACTGAACCAGCTGACACACACACTAAGAACAGCCCTCCCACCCCGCCCAGCCAACACTACTGAACCAGCTGACACACACACTAAGAACAGCCCTCCCACCCCGCCCAGCCAACACTACTGAACCAGCTGACACACACACTAAGAACAGCCCTCCCACCCCGCCCAGCAACACTACTGAACCAGCTGACACACACACTAAGAACAGCCCTCCCACCCCGCCCACTACTGAACCAACACTACTGAACCAGCTGACACTGACACACTAAGAACAGCCCTCCCACCCCGCCCAGCCAACACTACTGAACCAGCTGACACCCTCCCACACACACTAAGAACAGAACCCTCCCACCCCGCCCAGCCAACACTACTGAACCAGCTGACACACACACTAAGAACAGCCCTCCCACCCCGCCCAGCCAACACTACTGAACCAGCTGACACACTAAGAACAGCCCTCCCACCCCGCCCAGCCAACACTACTGAACCAGCTGACACACACACTAAGAACAGCCCTCCCACCCCGCCCAGCTAACACTACTGAACCAGCTGACACGCACACTAAGAACAGCCCTCCCACCCCGCCCAACACTACTGAACCAGCTGACACTACTGAACCAGCTGACACACACACTAAGAACAGCCCTCCCACCCCGCCCAGCCAACACTACTGAACCAGCTGACACACACACTAAGAACAGCCCTCCCACCCCGCCCAGCTAACACTACTGAACTGACAGCACACTAAGAACCCCCCTGCCCACCCCACCCCGCCCAGCCAACACTACTGAACCAGCTGACACACACACTAAGAACAGCCCTCCCACCCCGCCCAGCCAACACTACTGAACCAGCTGACACACACACTAAGAACAGCCCTCCCACCCCGCCCTTCCATCACTACTGAACCAGCTGAACACACACTAAGAACAGCCCTCCCACCCCGCCCAGCTAACACTACTGAACCAGCTGACACACACACTAAGAACAGCCCTCCCACCCCGCCCAGCTAACACTACTGAACCAGCTGACACACACACTAAGAACTGCCAACACTACTGAACCAGCTGACACACACACTAAGAACAGCCCTCCCACCCCGCCCAGCCAACACTACTGAACCAGCTGACACACACACTAAGAACAGCCCCCCCCCCGCCCAGCCAACACTACTGAACCAGCTGACACACACACTAAGAACAGCCCTCCCACCCCGCCCAGCCAACACTACTGAACCAGCTGACACACACACTAAGAACAGCCCTCCCACCCCGCCCAGCCAACACTACTGAACCAGCTGACACACACACTAAGAACAAGAACCAGCCCACACTAAGAACAGCCCTCCCACCCCGCCCAGCCAACACTACTGAACCAGCTGACACACACACCCTCCCACCCCGCCCAGCCAACACTAAGAACACACACTAAGAACAGCCCCCCCGCCCACCCACTACTGAACCAGCCACACACTAAGAACAGCCCTGAGCCAACACTACTGAACCAGCTGACACACACACTAAGAACAGCCCTCCCACCCTGCTACAGCCCTCCCACCCCGCCCAGCTGACACACACACACACAAGAACAGCCCTCCCACCCCGCCCAGCCACTACAACCAGCTGAAATAAGAACAGCCCCTCCCACCCCGCCCAGCCAACACTACTGACACGCACACACACACACACACACACACACACACACACACACACACACACACACACACACACACACACAGGGACCCACACACACTGTACTAGAGCAGTGCAGCGCATCATTGTCATCATCATAGAATCATCATAGAATCATCACAGAATCGTCATCATATAATCATCATAGAATCATCATCATAGAATCATCATAGAATCATCATCATAGAATCCTCATAGAATCATCATCATAGAATCATCATCATAGAATCCTCATAGAATCATCATCATAGAATCCTCATAGAATCATCATCATAGAATCATCATCATAGAATCCTCATAGAATCATCATCATAGAATCATCATCATAGAATCCTCATAGAATCATCATCATAGAATCCTCATAGAATCATCATCATAGAATCATCATAGAATCATCATCATAGAATCCTCATAGAATCATCATCATAGAATCATCATCATATAATCATCATATAATCATCATGATATAATCATCATCATAGAATCATCATAAAATCATCATTATAGAATTATAGAATCATCTGCCACTGACAAAAGACCCTCCAAACATGACGTGCTTTTTCCTGCCTGCTGCCACTCTGTGCTCTGTCTGTCAGACCCCCATCAACAGCTCCTAAATGAGCTCAAACCAATTGACTCGTCAACAGAAAAGAGGACTGTGAAGTACAGTGTACATACTAGGACATACAGTACGTAAGTGGATGTTCGACTCTGTCATAATATGGTCACTGTGGCATAGAGACTAAATGATGCGTGGACCACTTTTTCAGGGTTGAGTTCATTATGACAGGGTTTTCCAAACTTTTTTACTTTGCGACCCCAAAAATGGAGGTGTTTTTTGGGTTGCGAACCACCATAATGGTCGAGTGGTAAAAAAACAAATTGACGAATACCCTCTTCTTCAAAACATTTAACTGAATGTAGACTTCAGAATGGGCTCTTGTGACCAATTTGAATGCATTTATTGTATAATTATGGAATTATTTGTAACAATGCAGTGTTTTTTTTCAGAATTAAAAAGGGCCGTGTCAATGGGCTGAAGTCTTTCTGGGTCTTGATCAAGAACACTTAGGCCCTCATTTTTGGAGCTGAGAGAAAATGATGCAGTTTTAAGAAAAATGTTCTATATGCTCAAATGTGTTCTTACGCTCAAACATCAACGACGGCCTGAATGTCTAGCTTTTATTTTGGTGATTGTAAATTCTCAAAGATTAAAGTCTATAATTTAAAAACATTATAGTTTCTATTTAGTTTTAGTCATTTAAGCTAACACTGAACTGGTGTTTCCATCCTGAATTGTCTTTTTTGAAAACAACAACAAAAACAGCAATGCACAAAAATGTCATCCCACAACCCACCTGGACCCGTGCCGCGACCCACAACTTGGTCCCGTCCCACAGTTTGGTAACCATTGCATTAGGATACAAAACACAAGGTCCAGGGGTTTCAATACATTTTATTCCATTCGGTGCCTAATGAACACAACCCAGCTGTCCTTGATGAAGACACTGACAATATGGTGACTATATTGAAAATACGCTGTATCATTGTCTGTTATGAATGTGATCTCGTTGATTCAGAGAGGACAAGACAGGGTTAGCTTGGATCACTGGCAAACACATGAGATGCTACCATGGTTTTATTGTAAGACATTTCTCTAGGTGTGTGTGTGTGTGTGTGTGTGTGTGTGTGTGTGTGTGTGTGTGTGTGTGTGTGTGTGTGTGTGTGTGTGTGTGTGTGTGTGTGTGTGTGTGTGTGTGTGTGTGTGTGTGTGTGTGTGTGTGTGCGTGCGTGCGTGCGTGCGCGTGTGCGTGCGTGCGCGTGTGCGTGTGCCACCCAAACTACAGACATTTACAGCCCAATGTCTCTGTAAGGCTAATTAGAGAAATGTTTTGCAAAAAAAGCACATTTTAATTGCTAATTCTTGTCGGGCTCCTTTTGAAAAAAAAATATGAAAGGGGTTCAACAAAGCACTATGATGATCGATGACAACAGATGATCTCTTTTCAACCAGGAAGCAAACCCACAGGTTTGCAGTGCAAGGAATTATCCCCAATTTCGTCATTCACCAATAGCGAGAAAGAGGGCTTGATAATGCCATGGCGATGAAGGGAAGTTGTATTGTTGAATCATTCTGATTACCCCGAGCCCAAAAGTCAGGTTGGAGCTAAGTACCACGGTAAGCACTCTTCCACTCCTCCTCTACTCCTCCCCCTACATTGAGTCACTAAGGGACTAATTATCAATCAGTATACTCCAGCACCACGCTCAGCGCACAGATGGAAACCCTGAGGTCCTGTGGAATACACTGGTTCATTTGACAAGCAATCTATGTTACACACACTGTGGGGCGGGGGGGGGGGGGTGCTTTGGTTAGAAACGCATCTGACCAAGAAATTACACTACCATGGAGTAAGTGTTTTTCTCTCTGACCATTTCTGTTGTAGAATTGTTTTGACAAATGGTCATTTTTGGGCCAATCAACACATACATCACAAACAAATATGATATTCACTAACTAATCTTCCAATCTGTCTGTCACAAAAATAACTGTCAATAAAGGTTACCATGTGTCCTACAAGCAACTAAATGTGTGAGTGAACACTGCGCCAATCTGTTAGTGCTGTTCAAGGGGTAGGACACCCTCGAAAAATAGGATTCTAAACTCAAGGGTCTTTTCCTTGGTGAACTAAAGGTTACAAGGTTGAATTAAATTACCAATCCCTGCTAGGATTCACATGACCTCTCCATTCTACTTTCAGGCTAACTTTGCTTCTTTAAAACAATGAGATACACAGAGCATAACAAACATTAAGAATACCTTCGTAATATTGAGTTTGACCCCCTGTAATATTGAGTTTTGACCCACTCACAACAGCCTGAATTGGTCCGGGCTTGGACTCTACAAGGTGTCGAAAGCGTTTCACAGGGTGGCTGGCACATGTCAACTCCAGTGCTTCCCACAATTATTTTTTACCTTTATTTAACCAGGCAAGTCAGTTAATTAAGAACAAATTCTTATTTTCAATGAACAGTGGGTTAACTGCCTGTTTAGGGGCAAAACGGCAGATTTGTACCTTGTCAGCTCGGGGGTTTGAACTCGCAACCTTCCGGTTACTAGTCCAACGCTCTAACCACTAGGCTACACTGATGTCCTTTGGGTGGTGGACCAGTCTTGATACACAAGTGAAACTGTTGAGCGTGAAAAATCCAGCAGGGTTTCATTTCTTAACCTGGTGTGCCTGGCACCTACTACCATACCACAAAGGCACTTAAATATTTTGTCTTGACCATTCACCCTCTGAATGGCACACATACACAATCCATGTCTCAACTGTCTCAAGGTTTAAAAATCCTTCTTTAACCTGTCTACTCCACTTTCATATACACTGATTGAAGTGGATTTAATTTAGTGACATCAATAAGGGATTATAGCTTTCACCTGGATAGTCTATTTCATGGAAAGAGCAGGTGTTCCTAATGTTTTGTCCACTCAGTGTGGAACTATATGACTATTTTATTTTACAAGGCAAGTCAGTTAAGAACAAATAATTTTTTTCAATGACGGCCTTGGAACAGTGGGTTAACTGCCTGTTCAAGGGCAGAATGACAGATTTGTACCTTGTCAGCTCGGGGGTTTGAACTTGCAACCTTCCGGTTACTTGTCCAATGCTCTAACCACCAGGCTACCCTGCCACCCCTATGAAATCACTGCTGTCAATCATTCCTGTACTCATCCTTTTTTTTTTTACGTTCTATTTAACTAGACAAGTCACCTGCTAACCTGCTGGCCTGGATGGGTCCAATCAGGCATGGGGGCGGTCCTGGAACCCACTGACCCCCAGCACCCAGGTGGGAAGGAGGCGACCCTGGGACGGTGACGTGTGTGGGTGGGGGGTGGGTAGCTGATGCTGGAAACAGGGCCGAGAGAAGAGGGCAATGTCCGCCCTGTCAACTCCACGGCCCAGTGTGGTAACGTTTCTACTGCTGAGATGTTTGTATTGCTGAGTCACTGGGAGGGTAGCGCTGTACACACACTGCATGTTGTTTCTACTGACAGGAAGTGTCAGTGGATGAAACAATGGGAACTGTTGATGTTCTACACACAAATACCGGTTAACACTCATTGAAATGCATACCCGCTCACTGAAATGCATACCCGCTCACTGAAATGCATACCCGCTCACTGAAATGCATACCCGCTCACTGAAATGCATACCCGCTCACTGAAACGCATACCTGCTCACTGAAATGCATACCTGCTCACTGAAATGCATACCTGCTCACTGAAACGCATACCTGCTCACTGAAACGCATACCCGCTCACTGAAATGCATACCTGCTCACTGAAACGCATACCTGCTCACTGAAACGCATACCCGCTCACTGAAACGCATACCTGCTCACTGAAACGCATACCCGCTCACTGAAATGCATAACTGCTCACTGAAACGCATGCATGCACGCACACGCGAACATGGTCTACACTTCCTTGTTTCCTCCAATGGGCTGTCGCCATTGATCTGCCATAAAGATACAAGGTTGTATATAGAGTACACACACTATTTTCCAACCCTGTCATGCTCTACTCTACCGCTGGTTGCTAACAGACACATGGCTGTCTGGACAAGGAGGCTCTGGGAAATAAATTATGAAAAATATATTTTGAATATATTTTCATGAAATTAAGACGTACAGTGATTATTTAAAAAAAATAAGACTGCATGGGGGGCTTTGAAGGGATAGTTCAGCTTTTTGACATTTTAGTCATTTAGCAAACGCTCTTATCCAGAGCGACATTGAGGAACAATTAGGGTTAAGTGCCTTGCTCAAGGGCACATTGTCAGATTGTTCACCTAGTCGGCTAGGGATTCGAACACTTTTAATATTTCTTTCTTACCTTAAAAGGGCAGGAAAGGAGCAAGGAGAGGAGAGGAGAGGAGAGGAGAGGAGAGGAGAGGAGAGGAGAGGAGAGGCTTGAATGAGAGAATTGGTCATGCATTATCTAAAACACTGCACTACTCAAAATGACACCAATGCCCAATTCTACCCCACTCCAACCAGATTCAACCAGACAGTTTGTAATCAATGATACACACACACACACACACACACACACACACACACACACACACACACACACACACACACACACACACACACACACACACACACACACACACACACACACACACACACACTTTTGCATCGTTGGAATCTTAATTAATCTCCCTGTCTTTCCTTCCTCCCTTGCCAGGTAGGGCACAGTCAACTCCACTACTTGCATTAGCCATGGGCCCCCGTCCTCACCCCTTCTGGACTCCTTTCCTCACCCCTTCTGGCCCCCGTCCTCACCCCTTCCTCACCCCTTCTGGCCCCCTTTCCTCACCCCTTCTGGCCCCCTTTCCTCACCCCTTCTGGCCCCCCTTCGTCACCCCTTCTGGCCCCCTTTCCTCACCCCTTCTGGCCCCCCTTCCTCACCCCTTCTGGCCCCCTTCCTCACCCCTTCTGGCCCCCCTTCCTCACCTATTCTGGCCCCCTTTCCTCACCCCTTCTGGCCCCCTAACCTCACCTACTCTGGCCCCCTTTCCTCACCCCTTCTGGCCCCCTCCCTCACCTACTCTGGCCCCCTTTCCTCACCCCTTCTGGTCTCCTTTCCTCACCCCTTCTGGCCCCCGTCCTCACCCCTTCTGGCCCCCCTTCCTCACCCCTTCTGGCCCCCTTTCCTCACCCCTTCTGGCCCCCTTTCCTCACCCCTTCTGGCCCCCCTTCCTCACCCCTTCTGGCCACCTTTCCTCACCCCTTCTGGCCCCCCTTCCTCACCCATTCTGGCCCCCTTTCCTCACCCCTTCTGGCCTCCCTTCCTCACCTATTCTGGCCCCCTTTCCTCACCCCTTCTGGCCCCCTAACCTCACCTACTCTGGCCCCCTTTCCTCACCCCTTCTGGCCCCCCTCCCTCACCTATTCTGGCCCCCTTTCCTCACCCCTTCTGGCCCCCTTCCTCACCCCTTCTGGCCACCTTTCCTCACCCCTTCTGGCCCCCCTTCCTCACCCATTCTGGCCCCCTTTCCTCACCCCTTCTGGCCTCCCTTCCTCACCTATTCTGGCCCCCTTTCCTCACCCCTTCTGGCCCCCTAACCTCACCTACTCTGGCCCCCTTTCCTCACCCCTTCTGGCCCCCCTCCCTCACCTATTCTGGCCCCCTTTCCTCACCCCTTCTGGTCCCCTTTCCTCACCCCTTCTGGCCCCCATTCCTCACCCCTTCTGGCCCCCTTCCCTCCCTTCTTTATCCCCCTTCCCTCCCTTCTTTATCCCCCTTCCAAGCGGAACCAAATGTCTTTCAATGAGTCGACCTTTTAGGGCACAGTCCCACTCCTCGGCCTGTGCTCTCTCACCTCTTTAATGCCATCAGAATTCAATGAGCTGTTAACCTCTAGCGCTAACACGGCTGGCGCTAACACGGCTGGTGCTACATGGTTAGAATTAATACAGCTAGCGCTAACCTAGCAAGCCCAATCAATTGGCCACTTTGAAAAGAATCACATGCTAGGCAGCAATTGTGTTGACAAAAGGAAACAACATTTTATTTTGTTTTTTATAAAAAGCAGGTAAAGTAAATGTAAAGGCGTCGTTGTTATGCAAATGTGCCTTGCTGTCAAAAACATTTTCTAAACGTTGTCCATTTGTTGTCTTTCTGATGTAACCTGTGTTTTGTCTTAAAAGCTTTGAGGAGGAGGAGTTAATATGAAGAACAAACAACAAACTAGTCCTCCCCCCCATTTCCTCTCCTCCCCCCGCATTTTCTCTCCTCCCCTCTCTTCTCCACCCCATTTTCTATCCTCTCCTTCCCTCCTCTCTTGCCGATGGGTAAGGGGGGGGGCACGTCAAAACCTCCTTGTTTATGATAAAGTGACAGAAAATCATTGGGGGGGGTCAAGTATCCCCCTCTCCCCCTAAACTACCGGAGCAGCAGAAATCCTACCAAGTGTAAACTTTGACACCTAATGAGACCATTAATGGCCAGCTCCCATCAATATATTTCTCTCATTCTTTTTCGGAAAAAATTTGAATGAATAATTCAACAAGAGTGACGGGGGATGTATATTTTCTGTTCGAAGGACAGTTAATCCATAGTGTCATTTTTTCTCTCTCTTCTTTTTCCCTCACTCTTCACACATCCTGTTTCCCCTCTTCTTCCTGTTTGATGATGAAACAGAAAGAGGAGAATGCTGACTAAAGGAAGTGGTTGTATTTGTATCTTTATCACCCCTTTTATCTCTCTGCCTCTGCCCCTCTCTGCCTCTCTCTGTCTCTCTCTGCTCTGTCTCTCTGCCTCTCTCTGTCCCTCTCTGCCTCTCTCTGTCTCTTTCTGTCTCTCTCTGTCTCTCTCTGTCCCTCTCTGCCTCTCTCTGTCTCTCTCTGTCTCTCTCTGTCTCTCTCTATCTGCCTCTGTCTCTCTCTGTCTGTCTCTCTGTGCCTCTCTGTCTCTCTCTCTCTGTCTCTCGCTCTGTCTCTCGCTCTGTCTCTCTCTGTCTCTCTCTGTCTGCCTCTGTCTGCCTCTGTCTGCCTCTGTCTGCCTCTGTCTGCCTCTCTCTGTCTCTCTCTGTCTCTCTCTGTCTCTCTCTGTCTCTCTCTATCTGCCTCTGTCTCTCTCTGTCTGTCTCTCTGTGCCTCTGTCTCTCTCTCTGTCTCTCGCTCTGTCTCTCGCTCTGTCTCTCTCTGTCTGCCTCAGTCTGCCTCTGTCTGCCTCTATCTGCCTCTGTCTGCCTCTGTCTGCCTCTGTCTCTCCCTGTCTCTGTCTGCCTCTGTCTCTCCCTGCATGCCTCTATCTCTCTCTGTCTCTCTATGCTTGTGATTTTAGTCCCGTCACGTGACGTGGGAGTTGACTTTAGTGTAAATTGGAGGGCCATGTATTCGGCTTTGTTATTCACCGTGGTCTCCTGTACCTCGGGGGGGTATTGCAACATGCAACATGGCATGTTTGGTCATTTCCTGTCGATGCCGGCTTGATTTACAAGAGCATTGGTTCATTGAGTCTTTCCCGTGTAGCGAAGGGTGTAAATAATCAAACATTATTACAGGGGGAATCTAAGAAGCAACTCGGAGAGAAGCAAATACAATATTCAGTCAATCAGGGTCTCTTGCTTTGTTATTGATAGGTTGTCAGGAGCTGCACTGAAGAAGAAAAGTATTGCAAATCTGTCCGAAATCATTTTCCTGATCACACCAGTTTTGACTCGGGTGATTTACAATAGCAAAGACAGTGGGATGAAAGACGCTATCAGGAATGAGGGATCAGAGAGGGCACAACAGAGCCGACTACTTGGCAGAGGAAACTCTCGCATGTCTATCTCTTAAAAACACTGGCCACAGTATTGAAGTGAACAGTCCTACACTTCAAAATGCCTTCGAATAACAAATGCCTATGGACACCAACGACCCCAACGACAGGTTGCTCCAAGACAGCTTCATAATATCAAGTCCTAGAAAACACACCAGTGGAGGATCCTCTGAGGAGAAAGGGGAGGACCATCCTGCTCAGTGAATTTCATTAAACAAATATTTAAAAAAGTTTTTTTAGATAAAACTATACTACAGTCGCCTCAGCAGCACTCTGTAGGGTAGCACCATGGTGTAGCCGGAGGACAGCTACTGACCTCCCCTGGGTACATTGACTTCAATACAAAACCTCGGAGGCTCGTGGTTCTCAGTCCCTTCCATAGACTTACACGGTAATTCTGATAACTTCCGGAGGATGTCCTCCAACCTATCAGAGCTATTGCAACACGAAACCTCATTCATCACAGAATCTATCTCAACGATCGATAAGACAGAAACTGCAAGTGTCCCTCTGCTTTCCTGTTTTATAATAAACTGACAGGCTTGTAATAAGGTCTAGGAGAGAGAGGGAGAGGAACACTTTCACCCTGCACCAACATCTATAGCTCACTCACCCCTAAAACATACCTGGCGGGTAGAAGAGGAGGAGAGGAAGGAGAGAGGAGGAAGAGGGGAGAGAGAGAGGAAGGAGAGAGGAGGAAGAGGGGAGAGAGAGAGGAAGGAGAGAGGAGGAAGAGGGGAGATAGGGAAAATATTTATTTTACAGAGAACTTTACAGGACATTTGTCTACTCAGTGTGGCCCACTAAAGCTGGGCAGTATAATAATAAATAATAATATATCCCATTTAGCAGACGCTTTTGTCCAAAGCGACTTACAAGTCGGCTGGGGCCACTACTTTTACATATGGGTGGTCCCAGCGGGAATCGAACCCACGACGCTTGGCGTTGCAAGCGCCATGCTCTACCGACTGAGCCACACAGGACCCAGTATGTTGACAAGGACAAAGCGGACAAAGATTACAGGACACATTCGCTGTCGTACTTCTCTACCTGTCGTCTGGAGGGAGAGTTAAGAATCTGCGTCAAATTCTACTCCATCCAAACAGACAAAATAATAATAATAAAAATAAAATAATTTGATGGGTGATTATTTTTGTCCTATTTCAAACATGTTCATTATTAATACCCAGGTGCTAGGCTGCTAGACACCTTTTATTACGGTTACTGACCAGGACAGGCCTCCATTTCTCATCAGGTTGGTAGTGGTTCGGACTCTAGTCCAGTCAGGCTTCTATTTCTCATCAGGTTGGTAGTGGATCGGACTGTAGTCCAGTCAGGCTTCTATTTCTCATCAGGTTGGTAGTGGATCGGACTGTAGTCCAGTCAGGCTTCTATTTCTCATCAGGTTGGTAGTGGATCGGACTGTAGTCCAGACAGGCTTCTATTTCTCATCAGGTTGGTAGTGGATCGGACTGTAGTCCAGTCAGGCTTCTATTTCTCATCAGGTTGGTAGTGGATCGGACTGTAGTCCAGACAGGCTTCTATTTCTCATCAGGTTGGTAGTGGATCGGACTGTAGTCCAGTCAGGCTTCTATTTCTCATCAGGTTGGTAGTGGATGGGGCTGTAGTCCAGTCAGGCTTCCAGTTCTTGCAGCATGAACTGACATGTTGTCCACCCAATCAAAGGATAAGAGAATGAATCTAGTACTGAAAGCATAATCTACAGATAGCTAGCACTGCAGTGTATAAAATGTGGTGAGTAGCTGACTTAATGAGAGAGTAGTTGAACAATGGCCTATTTATTGAAGTTGAACAATGCCCCATGGCCTATATATTGCCATTACCTCCCTAATCTTACTACATTTGCACACACTGTACATAGATTTTCTATTGTGTTATTGACTGTACGTTTGCTTATCCCATGTGTAACTCTGTGTTGTTGTTTTTGTCACACTGCTTTGCTTTATCTTGGCCAATAAAGGTGAAAAAATAAATAAAACAGTTTTTAACAAATATGTTTCTTCCAAAAAACAGGAGAAGTGAGAGAGAGAGAGAGAGAGCGGGAGAGCTAGCTATATACATTTTTTTAAATAATAATTTAGCTAGTGTCAAACGCAGCTAGCTAGTTTAGCCTACTCAAACACCTGGGTCAAACAGAGAGGGGTGTTATGTTAGCTAGCTGGCTACGGCTATCTAACAGAGAGGGATGCTATGTTAGCTAGTTGGCTATGGCTATCTAACAGAGAGGGATGCTATGTTAGCTAGTTGGCTATGGCTATCTAACAGAGAGGGACGCAATGTTAGCTAGTTGGCTACGGCTATCAAACAGAGAGGGATGCTATGTTAGCTAGTTGGCTATGGCTATCTAACAGAGAGGGATGCTATGTTAGCTAGTTGGCTACGGCTATCTAACAGAGAGGGATGCTATGTTAGCTAGTTGGCTACGGCTATCTAACAGAGAGGGATGCTATGTTAGCTAGCAGGCTATGGCTATCAAACAGAGAGGGATGCTATGTTAACTAGTTGGCTACGGCTATCTAATAGAAAGGAATGCTATGTTAGCTAGCAGGCTATGGCTATCAAACAGAGAGGGATGCTATGTTAGCTAGTTGGCTACGGCTATCTAACAGAGAGGGATGCTATGTTAGCTAGTTGGCTACGGCTATCTAACAGAGAGGGATGCTATGTTAGCTAGTTGGCTACGGCTATCCAACACTGGAACTCTTCCAAGTGAAGTCAAGCTTTTGGTTTTATTAATGTATTGCCACCGGGGCCCGCCGGTGTAACTGCTAAACTGCTTGCTGACTATACACTGTACTGCAGGATTGTAGAGTGTTTACTAACGCGTTAGTTCTAGTAGCTATGTTGACTATGACTGACAAATGATGTAGGCTGTGTGTAGCAGTTATGATATGAAAATTTGTCTTGAAAAGTTTTTTGGGGGCTTGTCACAAGACAGCTGATGTGTTGTGCACAAGAAGTCCACAAGCAAAGGGAAAAGGTAGGAAAGGAGAGAACATAGATAGATATGAGAAGGAATTATATATACAACAAGCTGTTTTTATGTGTCTGGTATGAAAGTGAACTGTGTTTGCGTGTGATCAGGGGGTATATTCACTCTGCCGATTATGTTGAAAAACGTTTCTTAAACGGAAGTAAACAGAACAAAACAGGGATAACCATACCTAAATTTGTCCAATAGAAAATCTAATTTGCAACTGTTGGAATAATGATTACACCTTAGATCAGCTAGATGCAAGCAAGAGTGTGCAAGGCGATATTGAATGTGTCACTGCCTGCCACCTTGATCACTCAAAATGATCTCGACCTGTGTGCACCTACTTGGAAAATTTCATTCATAGGCTAGGTTGTAGCAACCCCATGATGGGTAGAGGGAACATTTGAGTCTAATGTAGTAGCCTAAACCTATCGATGTTACATTGAACTGGGTGAATGGAATATGAATGACAGTCGTCCAATATGCCGTAATAGAAATAAGGCCATGTTCATCAAAAATATAATCATCCTCCCTAATTATAAACAGCACCAACCGCCACGGACATACACCCCCCTATTAAAGGAGAATGGGATTCCACTCTCCTTTCATATTCCATCCATTTCATTGACAGACCGATATGAATGAAGTGGGAGAGGCAAGTGAGAGAGAAATACAACAAGGAAGGGGATTCAAACTCCCGCCTAGAGGGGCAGTGGGCCAGCTGGAGTCGGCAGCTCTACCACTAGACCAGACTCATGTCGGGCACTTGGCATCCCCATTAAAGTTATGTACAGTTACTCCATCGATAGACACGTCCGCCCTGCGACCTCTAACCTTACCAACAGATCTTTTTTCACACGCATGGGTGTCCATTTTGGCTCTTAGTTTGTTTTGATTGATTTGTTACTTTAGATACATGAGCACAAGCGGGGAAGGGCAGGAGGAGGGGTCTGTTTGTGGGGAGGATGCCTGTGTCCCCAGAGAACAAAAGGCACAGCCAGAGCACCTGTCAGATCATCTGTGTGACAGGGACAGCTTTAGAGATGACCACAGAGGAAAAATCCCTGGTTGGGATCAATGGAGAAATGACAGTTCTTATGGTAGGGCATGTGTAATTTATTTATTTTTCCTTAATTTAACTAGGCAAGTCAGTTAAGAACAAATTCTTATTTTCAATGACAGCCTAGGAACAGTTGGTTAACTGCCTGTTCAGGGGCAGAACGACAGATTTGTACTTTATCAGCTCGGGGGTTTGAACTTGCAACCTTCTGGTTAATAGTCCAACGATCTAACCACTAGGCTACCGCCCAGGTACTGTCCAGGTACTAGCCGACGCTAGCCCCTAAAACATGCTTCCGACATGTCAGGTGCTTCCTAAACCATATCTGCACGAGAAATATCAATCATGTGATTGATTGAATATCCATCTAAAACTATCCTAAAACCAGTGCATTATCTTACATTGTGAAACATTACTATTCATCATTTCTTACCACATTGGAAGACGATTAATTAACATTATCTGCTTCCAATGGAGTAAGACATTCAGACTAAGTAATGTTAGGTAATGTTGGGTAATGTTGGGTAATGTTGGGTAATGTTAGTTGATGTTAGTTAATGCTGGTTAATGCTGGTTAATGTTGGTTAATGTTGGTAAATGTTAGGTAATGTTGGGTAATGTTAGTTAATGTTGGGTAATGGTAGTTAATGTTAGGTAATGTTAGTTAATGTTAGGTAACGTTAGTTAATGTTAGTTAATGTTAGGTAATGTTAGGTAATGTTAGGTAAGGTTAGTTAATGTTATGGAATGTTATGGAATGTTAGGTAATGTTAGTTAATGTTAGGTAATGTTAGGTAATGGTTAGTTAATGTTAGGTAATGTTAGTTAATGTTAGGTAATGTTAGGTAAGGTTAGGTAAGGTTAGTTAATGTTAGGTATTGTTAGGTATTGTTAGTTAATGTTAGGTAATGTTATTTAATGTTAGGTAAGGTTAGGTAAGGTTAGTTAATGTTAGGTATTGTTAGGTATTGTTAGTTAATGTTAGGTAATGTTAGGTAATGTTAGTTAATGTTAGGTAATGTTAGTTAATGTTTGGTAATGTTAGTTAATGTTAGGTAAGGTTAGTTAATGTTAGTTAATGTTAGGTAATGTTAGGTAATAATAGGTAATAATAGGTAATGTTAGGTAAAGTTCGTTAATGTTCGTTAATGTTCGTTAATGTTAGGGAAAGTTAGGTAATGTTAGGTATTGTTAGGTATTGTTAGTTAATGTTAGGTAATGTTATTTAATGTTAGGTAAGGTTAGGTAAGGTTGGGTAAGGTTGGGTAAGGTTAGTTAATGTTAGGTATTGTTAGGTAATGTTAGTTAATGTTAGGTAATGTTAGTTAATGTTTGGTAATGTTAGCTAATGTTAGGTAAGGTTAGGTAAGGTTAGTTAATGTTAGGTAATGTTAGGTAATGTTGGGCAATGCTGGGTAATGAAGGGTAATGTTAGGTAATGTTAGTTAATGTTAGGTAATGTTAACGTTAGGTATTGTCAGGTAATGTTAGGTAATGTTAGGTATTGTTAGTTAATGTTAGGTAATGTTATGTAATGTTAGTTAATGTTAGGTAATACTAGGCAATGTTAGATAATGTTAGATAATGTTAGTTAATGATAGGTAATGGTAGGTAATGTTAGGTAATGTTAGGTATTGTTGGTTAATGCTGGTTAATGTTAGTTAATGTTAGGTAATGTTAGTTAATGTTAGGTAATGTTAGGTAATGTTAGTTAATATTAGGTAATGTTGGTTAATGTTGGTTAATGTTAGGTAATGTTAGGTAATGTTAGTTCATGTTAGTTAATATCGGTTAAGGTTGGGTAATGTTGGTTAACGTTGTGTAATGTTGGTTAATGTTGGTTAATGTTAGGTAATGTTAGGTAATGTTATGTAATGTTAGATAATGTTAGGTAATGTTAGTTAATGTTAGTTAATATTAGGTAATGTTGGTTAATGTTGGTTAATGTTAGTTAATGTTAGGTAATGTTAGGCAGTGTTAGTTAATATTAGGTAACGTTGGTTACTGTTGGTAATGTTAGGTAATGTTAGGTAATGTTATGTAATGTTAGATAATGTTAGGTAATGTTAGTTAACATTAGTTAATGTTAGGTAATGTTAGGTAATGTTAGGTAATGTTACATAATGGTAGATAATGTTAGGTAACAAGTGTAGTTTCAAGATAATGTACAGGTTTGATGATCATTTTAGATCTCTCATAACATCACCAGGCTTTTATTTGAAACATTTAGTTTAAAATAAATTAGCTAGAAGTAATGCACTTCCATTTTCGTTTAAAATAAATTAGCTAGAAGTAATGAACTTCTATTGGGGTAAGAAATTATGACTAGATAACATGAGATAACGTTAAAACAATCAAATTGGATGTGAAAACAAAAATCTTTGTTTCAAAAGAACTAGCGTTTTACAATGTAGGCTCCCTTTATTTATTTTTTACCCTTCTTGTATTCTAACACCCCCGGCTCTCCACTGGGCCCCGGGTAGCCCGTCCTCTCCTCCACGCCCTGGCAGGGCTCAGACTCTAATTGGCGGAGAGCAGCAGCTAGCGCCTGGGCGATAGTAGCGCTGCTGCACCCATGGTGAAACATTAGCATCGTAACGGATACCATGTACATGATAATAACCTCAATCTGTGACTACGGGGACCACCAGTCATGTAAACAGGAATTCTGATGCTGCCGTATATGCTCACTACAGGGCCCCCCCTCCTCCACACACACACACACACACACACACACACACACACACACACACACACACACACACACACACACACACACACACACACACACACACACACACACACTTCACTACCCGTGAAAAGCGTTCGACGGCCGTGCAGCTGAAAGTGTGTGTAATGAACTTGTGTCCATTGATGGAGAATGAGAGGCGTTGCGAGCGGCCTGTTTGTCCCAGCAGGACCTGCACAGCTCTCATAAATGTCTGAGCAGCTCCACTCCTACCCTACTGATTCTGTTTATGATTCCGCTTCAAATGGGGTGATGGACAGCTCGGAGGCTGGAGGAGTGATTTATTTCATTATTTCTCCGTAATTCTTAGAGAATCACTTTGAGGAGACTTTGGTGTTGAACAAGGAAAAGTTAAATATATATATTTTTAAAAAAAGATGTCAGAATGCTGAGCGAATGGCGCCTGGGAGTGAAAATAAGGTGGGTCTGAAAAATAAATCCAGCCAAATATGTTCCGTAGTGTTGTTCTCTCACGTTCTAGATAGAGGATGGGGGGCCCAGAAGGGCCAAACAACCCCGGGCCCAAGAAACTTAGGATTGGTATTTCCAGTGCAGATATCAATTGGGAAGCACCTGACATGTCGGGAGCATGTTTTAGGGGATCCCGTCGACTGCTAAGTACCTGGACGCGGGGGACAACCCGGAAGACCAACACAGACTTACGTAGCCTCGGTAAAAAAAAAAGAAAAAGAAAAAGTTGAGCATTGATTTTCTGTTGCTGCTTGTAACTGTTAATGTTGATACATCAATAGCCGTGCTAGGAAAGCAGAGGAGCTTAATGGGAGGGCCGAGAATGTTAGAGATACAGAGGTGCCTGCCTCTAAATCACAGAATCTATCTCCACCGATCGATAAGACAGTAACTGCAAGTGTCCCTCTGCTTTCCTGTTTTATAATAAACTGACAGGCTTGTAATAAGGTCTAGGAGAGAGAGGGAGAGGAACAGTTCCTCCCTGCACCAACATCTATAGCTCACTCACCCCTAAATCATACCTGGCAGGTAGAAGAGGAGGAGAGGAAGGAGAGATGGAAGAGGGGAGAGAGAGAGGAAGGAGAGACGAGGAAGAAGAGGAGGAAAGGAAGGAGAGAGAAAATATTTATTTTTATAAGAACTTTTACAGGGCATCTGTCTACTCAGTGTGGCCCACTAAAGCTGGGCAGTATGTTGATGAAAGCGGACAAAGATTACAGGACATTCGCTGTCGTACTTCTCTACCTGTCGTCTGGAGGGAGAGTTAAGAGTCTGCGTCAAATTCTACTCCATCCAAACAGACGAAATAATAATAATAAAAATCAAATAATTTGATGTGTGATTATTTTTGTCCTATTTCAAACATTTTCATTATTAATACCCAGGTGCTAGGCTGCCAGACACCTTTTATTACGGTTACTGTATAGTACAGGCTTCCAATTCTCATCAGGTTGGTAGTGGTTCGGACTGTAGTCCAGACAGGCTTCTATTTCTCATCAGGTTGGTAGTGGATCGGGCTGTAGTCCAGTCAGGCTTCTATTTCTCATCAGGTTGGTAGTGGTTCGGACTGTCGTCCAGTCAGGCTTCTATTTCTCATCAGGTTGGTAGTGGTTCGGACTGTAGTCCAGTAAGGTTTCTATTTCTCATCAGGTTGGTAGTGGTTCGGACTGTCGTCCAGTCAGGCTTCTATTTCTCATCAGGTTGGTAGTGGTTCGGACTGTAGTCCAGTCAGGCTTCTATTTCTCATCAGGTTGGTAGTGGTTCGGACTGTCGTCCAGTCAGGCTTCTATTTCTCATCAGGTTGGTAGTGGATCGGACTGTAGTCCAGTCAGGCTTCTATTTCTCATCAGGTTGGTAGTGGATCGGACTGTAGTCCAGTCAGGCTTCTATTTCTCATCAGGTTGGTAGTGGTTGGGACTGTAGTCCAGTCAGGCTTCTATTTCTCATCAGGTTGGTAGTGGTTAGGACTGTAGTCCAGTCAGGCTTCTATTTCTCAAAGGGTTGGTAGTGGATCGGACTGTAGTCCAGTCTATACACTAAAGGAGTTCCTGAAATTGTTAGGTATTTGATGGAACATGTTAACATATACAGTATTTTCCCTTCATTTAATGGAAAGGAGTGTTTAAAATATCCCCATACATTTGCATAATCTCCATAAAGAAAACTCACAGAAAAATCTCAGATGAGTCTCTTAAATTATTTAAAGCAAAACAAGTTATCTGAACTTATGAACGTAGTAGACATGGTAATTTTATGTATATTTCATAGGTATAATTTCTACTAACACACTGAACTAGACTCCATCCTTTCTATCAGGAAGCACAATTAACCTTGAAGCAGAATTAGGAAGTTGTTTTTCTTCTCGTTGTCACAACTCTATCAGCATTAAGTCATCCAGCAACTTCCAAATCCCGTCGCTTAACAAACTCTAATTCTTCTGGTCCATTTTCTGATAATCCCACTTGTTTGATGACTGATATATATATATATTTTTTTTAAACAACGTGTTAACATAATCATAAAAACAGTGCGGTAAACTGAATACAAAAGGGCGGAAAAGGGTTGTGCAATATAGAAATGTTATTGTAGTTATTATATTAATGTTTTCGTTAGATTGTTAAGTTATGGAAAAGAGTTACACGTGGGTAGATAGGGTCGGAGTGTCGGGGTGGAATCAGGTGTGGGATTTCCAGTACATTCTGAATGTAAGGCAAAAAGGAGAGAGGTCAAGGGTGTAGAGATACAATTTTGCCCCCAAACTCGTCTTTAATCAACAACAGCCTGCTGTAATGGGCAGTAATAATGGCAACATGGGAAGGTCTGGTGCTTTTAAAGCTTGATAAAGTCTGAAAGCTTTTTAGAAGCTCTCATTACGGAGCTAGGGGGGGACGGGGGACGGGGGGCTGACAACAAAACGTCCGCAGATGAACCTTTTCCATAGATAGAGGGAAGAAAATCAAGAAATATTAGATTCATTGCTTAGGGGTTGCTGCGACTCTTGATAAGAAAGGAAACTGTCAGTACACTCAAACATGAAGTAATTTCAGGCTTTTACACTGACTAAGTTCGAGAGAGATGTCGACCGAGATGAGTCCAGTGGTTTTTCATCAAGTCATATTTTGTAAGCACTTTACTGAAACCAGAAGAACTAGATGTATTTCCTGTGTGAAACTGCACTTGATGTATTGTATACATACATGTTTTATACTTGTGGCGTTTCAGGCACTCAGTCCTGCAGTCACCTGTTTTATGAATCCTATTATTGTGTTCATTGGACAAACCATTCATTCTAGAAGACTTCATACTTTGCTGATTGAAAATACAAACACACACACACACACACACACACACACACACACACACACACACACACACACACACACACACACACACACACACACACACACACACACACACACACACACACACACCATCATGTTTTATATGTGTATTGAGCAAATCAACGCTACACTTCCACTACACTTATGGCCAAACTGCCGGGCTCACTGGAAAACCCCTAGCTCTATTATCTACATTAGAAGATCGGATGAAGACATGGCAGAGGTTTTATGCTGAATTATTGGGCCCCCGCCCGGTTCTCGCAGGACGTGAACCGTCACCGCCTCTGAATGTTAAATCAATGCCCACCGAATTCCAAATGATTAAGTTTGTTTCAGGAAATGCATATTTGCAGGGTATTATGGGAGCCTGGGCTGCGCATGCATTAGTGAACTCCCCAGCTCATTGGCCGGGATCAGAGCATTGATTGGGGAAGCAGCGGAGCCGGGCTGGTAGTGCTTAATTAGGAAATATCTGTCTGGGTATTATGTGTTTTCTTTTTGTCTTGCAGGGCGTTGTGTGTGTGTGTGTGTGTGTGTGTCCTCAATTTTTTTCATTTTCAACAGGTTTGTGTGTTTGTGTTGTTTCAGCAGATTGGTGTCTGACCTTGTGGCACCCAGAGTGAAAGACATATATTAATGAGAGATGCTAGCTAGTGCAGGGGAGGGGGCTAAAGGGTGGAAAGGAGTTGGGATGGGTGGAGGGTTGAGAGGAGGAGAGGATGGGGAATAGGGAGGTTGGAAGGGGAGGAGGGGTTGAGAGGAGGAGGGGATGGGGGTTAGGGAGGTTGGAAGGGGAGGAGGGGTTGAGAGGAGGAGGGGATGGGGGTTAGGGAGGTTGAAGGGGTGGAGGGGTTGAGAGGAGGAGAGGGTGGGGGTTAGGGAGGTTGGAGGGGTGGAGGGGTTGAGAGGAGGAGAGGGTGGGGGTTAGGGAGGTTGGAGGGGTGGAGGGGTTGAGAGGAGGAGAGGGTGGGGGTTAGGGAGGTTAGAAGGGGAGGAGGGGTTGAGAGGAGGAGGGGATGGGGGTTAGGGAGGTTGAAGGGGTGGAGGGGTTGAGAGGAGGAGAGGGTGGGGGTTAGGGAGGTTGGAGGGGTGGAGGGGTTGAGAGGAGGAGAGGATGGGGTTTAGGGAGGTTGGAAGGGGAGGAGGGGTTGAGAGGAGGAGGGGATGGGGGTTAGGGAGGTTGGAGGGGTGGCGGGGTTGAGAGGAGGAGAGGGTGGGGGTTAGGGAGGTAGGAAGGGGAGGAGGGGTTGAGAGGAGGAGAGGATGGGGTTTAGGGAGGTTGGAAGGGGAGGAGGGGTTGAGAGGAGGAGAGGATGGGGTTTAGGGAGGTTGGAAGGGGAGGAGGGGTTGAGAGGAGGAGGGGATGGGGGTTAGGGAGGTTGGAGGGGTGGAGGGGTTGAGAGGAGGAGAGGGTGGGGGTTAGGGAGGTAGGAAGGGGAGGAGGGGTTGAGAGGAGGAGAGGGTGGGGGTTAGGGAGGTAGGAAGGGGAGGAGGGGTTGAGAGGAGGAGAGGGTGGGGGTTAGGGAGGTAGGAAGGGGTGGAGGGGTTGAGAGGATGATGCCACTTGACATTTCAGTGCCCGACTAATTGACAAATCCATTGACATCATCTCTGCCATCCTCACTGTCCAGTCCTAACACCCACCTCACTGTCCAGTCCTAACACCCTCCTCACTTTCCAGTCCTAACACCCTCCTCACTGTCCAGTCCTAACACCCTCCTCACTGTCCAGTCCTAACACCCACCTCACTGTCCAGTCCTAACACCCACCTCACTGTCCAGTCCTAACACCCTCCTCACTGTCCAGTCCTAACACCCTCCTCACTGTCCAGTCCTAACACCCTCCTCACTGTCAGTCCTAACACCCTCCTCACTGTCCAGTCCTAACACCCTCCTCACTTTCCAGTCCTAACACCCTCCTCACTGTCCAGTCCTAACACCCTCCTCACTGTCCAGTCCTAACACCCTCCTCACTGTCCAGTCCTAACACCCTCCTCACTTTCCAGTCCTAACACCCTCCTCACTGTCCAGTCCTAACACCCTCCTCACTGTCCAGTCCTAACACCCTCCTCACTTTCCAGTCCTAACACCCTCCTCACTGTCCAGTCCTAACACCCTCCTCACTTTCCAGTCCTAACACCCTCCTCACTGTCCAGTCCTAACACCCTCCTCACTGTCAAGTCCTAACACCCTCCTCACTCTCCAGTCCTAACACCCTCCTCACTTTCCAGTCCTAACACCCTCCTCACTGTCCAGTCCTAACACCCTCCTCACTGTCAGTCCTAACACCCTCCTCACTGTCAGTCCTAACACCCTCCTCACTTTCCAGTCCTAACACCCTCCTCACTGTCCAGTCCTAACACCCTCCTCACTGTCCAGTCCTAACACCCTCCTCACTGACCAGTCCTAACACTGTCCAGTCCTAACACCCTCCTCACTGTCCAGTCCTAACACCCTCCTCACTGTCCAGTCCTAACACCCACCTCACTGTATGGCTCTAACACCCACCTCACTGTCCAGTCCTAACACCCACCTCAATGTCCAGTCCTAACACCCACCTCAATGTCCAGTCCTAACACCCTCCTCACTGTCCAGTCCTAACACCCACCTCACTGTCCAGTCCTAACACCCACCTCACTGTCCAGTCCTAACACCCACCTCAATGTCCAGTCCTAACACCCTCCTCACTGTCCAGTCCTAACACCCACCTCACTGTCCAGTCCTAACACCCTCCTCACTGTCCAGTCCTAACACCCTCCTCAATGTCCAGTCCTAACACCGTCCTCACTGTCCAGTCCTAACACCCTCCTCACTGTCCAGTCCTAACACCCACCTCACTGTCCAGTCCTAACACCCTCCTCACTGTCCAGTCCTAACACCCACCTCACTGTCCAGTCCTAACACCCTCCTCACTGTCCAGTCCTAACACCCTCCTCAATGTCCAGTCCTAACACTGTCCTCACTGTCCAGTCCTAACACCCACCTCACTGTCCAGTCCTAACACCCTCCTCACTGTCCAGTCCTAACACCCACCTCACTGTATGGCTCTACCACCCCCCTCACTGTCCAGTCCTAACACCTTCCTCACTGTCCAGTCCTAAAACCCTCCTCACTGTCCAGTCCTAACACTGTCCAGTCCTAACACACTCCTCACTGTCCAGTCCTAACACCCTCCTCACTGTCCAGTCCTAACACTGTCCAGTCCTAACACCCTCCTCACTGTCCAGTCCTAACACCCACCTCACTGTATGGCTCTAACACCCACCTCACTGTCCAGTCCTAACACCCACCTCAATGTCCAGTCCTAACACCCTCCTCACTGTCCAGTCCTAACACCCACCTCACTGTCCAGTCCTAACACCCACCTCACTGTCCAGTCCTAACACCCACCTCAATGTCCAGTCCTAACACCCTCCTCACTGTATGGCTCTAACACCCTCCTCACTGTCCAGTCCTAACACCCACCTCAATGTCCAGTCCTAACACCCTCCTCACTGTCCAGTCCTAACACCCACCTCACTGTCCAGTCCTAACACCCTCCTCACTGTCCAGTCCTAACACCCTCCTCAATGTCCAGTCCTAACACTGTCCTCACTGTCCAGTCCTAACACCCTCCTCACTGTCCAGTCCTAACACCCACCTCACTGTCCAGTCCTAACACCCTCCTCACTGTCCAGTCCTAACACCCACCTCACTGTATGGCTCTAACACCCTCCTCACTGTCCAGTCCTAACACCCTCCTCATTGTACGGCTCTAACACCCACCTCACTGTCCAGGCCTAACACTGTCCAGTTCTAACACCCACCTCACTGTCCAGTCCTAACACCCACCTCACTGTATGGCTCTAACACCCTCCTCACTGTCCAGTCCTAACACCCTCCTCATTGTACGGCTCTAACACCCACCTCACTGTCCAGGCCTAACACCCTCCTCACTGTCCAGTCCTAACACCCTCCTCACTGTCCAGTCCTAACACTGACCTAACACCCTCCTCACTGTCCAGTCCTAACACCCTCCTCACTGTCCAGTCCTAACACTGACCTAACACCCTCCTCACTGTTCAGTCCTAACACCCTCCTCACTGTCCAGTCCTAACACTGTCCAGTCCTAACACCCTCCTCACTGTCCAGTCCTAACACCCTCCTCACTGTCCAGTCCTAACACTGTCCAGTCCTAACACCCTCCTCACTGTCCAGTCCTAACACCCACCTCACTGTACGGCTCTAACACCCACCTCACTGTCCAGCCCTAACACCCTACTCACTGTCCAGTACTAACACTGTCCAGTCCTAACACCCTCCTCACTGTCCAGTCCTAACACTGTCCAGTCCTAACACCCTCCTCACTGTCCAGTCCTAACACCCTCCTCACTGTCAGTCCTAACACCCTCCTCACTGTCCAGTCCTAACACCCTCCTCACTTTCCAGTCCTAACACCCTCCTCACTGTCCAGTCCTAACACCCTCCTCACTGTCCAGTCCTAACACCCTCCTCACTGTCCAGTCCTAACACCCTCCTCACTGTCCAGTCCTAACACCCTCCTCAATGTCCAGCCCTAACACCGTCCTCACTGTCCAGTCCTAACACCCACCTCACTTTCCAGTCCTAACACCCTCCTCACTGTCCAGTCCTAACACCCTCCTCACTTTCCAGTCCTAACACCCTCCTCACTGTCCAGTCCTAACACCCTCCTCACTGTCCAGTCCTAACACCCTCCTCACTGTCCAGTCCTAACACCCTCCTCACTGTCCAGTCCTAACACCCTCCTCACTGTCCAGTCCTAACACCCTCCTCACTGTCCAGTCCTAACACCCTCCTCACTGACCAGTCCTAACACTGTCCAGTCCTAACACCCTCCTCACTGTCCAGTCCTAACACCCTCCTCACTGTCCAGTCCTAACACCCACCTCACTGTATGGCTCTAACACCCACCTCACTGTCCAGTCCTAACACCCACCTCAATGTCCAGTCCTAACACCCACCTCAATGTCCAGTCCTAACACCCTCCTCACTGTCCAGTCCTAACACCCACCTCACTGTCCAGTCCTAACACCCACCTCACTGTCCAGTCCTAACACCCACCTCAATGTCCAGTCCTAACACCCTCCTCACTGTCCAGTCCTAACACCCACCTCACTGTCCAGTTCTAACACCCTCCTCACTGTCCAGTCCTAACACCCTCCTCAATGTCCAGTCCTAACACCGTCCTCACTGTCCAGTCCTAACACCCTCCTCACTGTCCAGTCCTAACACCCACCTCACTGTCCAGTCCTAACACCCTCCTCACTGTCCAGTCCTAACACCCACCTCACTGTCCAGTCCTAACACCCTCCTCACTGTCCAGTCCTAACACTGTCCAGTCCTAACACCCTCCTCACTGTCCAGTCCTTACACCCACCTCACTGTACGGCTCTAACACCCACCTCACTGTCCAGCCCTAACACCCTACTCACTGTCCAGTACTAACACTGTCCAGTCCTAACACCCTCCTCACTGTCCAGTCCTAACACTGTCCAGTCCTAACACCCTCCTGACTGTCCAGTCCTAACACCCTCCTCACTGTCAGTCCTAACACCCTCCTCACTGTCCAGTCCTAACACCCTCCTCACTTTCCAGTCCTAACACCCTCCTCACTGTCCAGTCCTAACACCCTCCTCACTGTCCAGTCCTAACACCCTCCTCACTGTCCAGTCCTAACACCCTCCTCACTTTCCAGTCCTAACACCCTCCTCACTGTCCAGTCCTAACACCCTCCTCACTGTCCAGTCCTAACACCCTCCTCACTTTCCAGTCCTAACACCCTCCTCACTGTCCAGTCCTAACACCCTCCTCACTTTCCAGTCCTAACACCCTCCTCACTGTCCAGTCCTAACACCCTCCTCACTGTCCAGTCCTAACACCCTCCTCACTGTCCAGTCCTAACACCCTCCTCACTGTCCAGTCCTAACACCCTCCTCACTGTCCAGTCCTAACACCCTCCTCACTGTCCAGTCCTAACACCCTCCTCACTGACCAGTCCTAACACTGTCCAGTCCTAACACCCTCCTCACTGTCCAGTCCTAACACCCTCCTCACTGTCCAGTCCTAACACCCACCTCACTGTATGGCTCTAACACCCACCTCACTGTCCAGTCCTAACACCCACCTCAATGTCCAGTCCTAACACCCACCTCAATGTCCAGTCCTAACACCCTCCTCACTGTCCAGTCCTAACACCCACCTCACTGTCCAGTCCTAACACCCACCTCACTGTCCAGTCCTAACACCCACCTCAATGTCCAGTCCTAACACCCTCCTCACTGTCCAGTCCTAACACCCACCTCACTGTCCAGTCCTAACACCCTCCTCACTGTCCAGTCCTAACACCCTCCTCAATGTCCAGTCCTAACACCGTCCTCACTGTCCAGTCCTAACACCCTCCTCACTGTCCAGTCCTAACACCCACCTCACTGTCCAGTCCTAACACCCTCCTCACTGTCCAGTCCTAACACCCACCTCACTGTCCAGTCCTAACACCCTCCTCACTGTCCAGTCCTAACACCCTCCTCAATGTCCAGTCCTAACACCCTCCTCACTGTCCAGTCCTAACACCCACCTCACTGTCCAGTCCTAACACCCTCCTCACTGTCCAGTCCTAACACCCACCTCACTGTATGGCTCTAACACCCCCTCACTGTCCAGTCCTAACACCTTCCTCACTGTCCAGTCCTAAAACCCTCCTCACTGTCCAGTCCTAACACTGTCCAGTCCTAACACACTCCTCACTGTCCAGTCCTAACACCCTCCTCACTGTCCAGTCCTAACACTGTCCAGTCCTAACACCCTCCTCACTGTCCAGTCCTAACACCCACCTCACTGTATGGCTCTAACACCCACCTCACTGTCCAGTCCTAACACCCACCTCAATGTCCAGTCCTAACACCCTACTCACTGTCCAGTCCTAACACCCACCTCACTGTCCAGTCCTAACACCCACCTCACTGTCCAGTCCTAACACCCACCTCAATGTCCAGTCCTAACACCCACCTCAATGTCCAGTCCTAACACACTCCTCACTGTCCAGTCCTAACACCCACCTCACTGTCCAGTCCTAACACCCACCTCACTGTCCAGTCCTAACACCCACCTCAATGTCCAGTCCTAACACCCTCCTCACTGTCCAGTCCTAACACCCACCTCACTGTCCAGTCCTAACACCCTCCTCACTGTCCAGTCCTAACACCCTCCTCAATGTCCAGTCCTAACACCCACCTCACTGTCCAGTCCTAACACCCTCCTCACTGTCCAGTCCTAACACCCACCTCACTGTCCAGTCCTAACACCCTCCTCAATGTCCAGTCCTAACACCCACCTCACTGTCCAGTCCTAACACCCTCCTCACTGTCCAGTCCTAACACCCTCCTCAATGTCCAGTCCTAACACCCTCCTCACTGTCCAGTCCTAACACCCACCTCACTGTCCAGTCCTAACACCCTCCTCACTGTCCAGTCCTAACACCCACCTCACTGTATGGCTCTAACACCCACCTCACTGTCCAGTCCTAACACCCTCCTCAATGTCCAGTCCTAACACACTCATCACTGTCCAGTCCTAACACTGTCCAGTCCTAACACACTCCTCACTGTCCAGTCCTAACACCCACCTCGATGTCCAGTCCTAACACTGTCCAGTCCTAACACCCTCCTCAATGTCCAGTCCTAACACACACCTCACTGTCCAGTCCTAACACCCTCCTCACTGTCCAGTCCTAACACCCTCCTCAATGTCCAGTCCTAACACCGTCCTCACTGTCCAGTCCTAACACCCACCTCACTGTCCAGTCCTAACACCCACCTCACTGTCCAGTCCTAACACCCACCTCAATGTCCAGTCCTAACACCCTCCTCACTGTATGGCTCTAACACCCTCCTCACTGTCCAGTCCTAACACCCACCTCACTGTCCAGTCCTAACACCCTCCTCAATGTCCAGTCCTAACACCCACCTCACTGTCCAGTCCTAACACCCTCCTCACTGTCCAGTCCTAACACCCTCCTCAATGTCCAGTCCTAACACCGTCCTCACTGCCCAGTCCTAACACCCTCCTCACTGTCCATTCCTAACACCCACCTCACTGTCCAGTCCTAACACCCTCCTCACTGTCCAGTCCTAACACCCACCTCACTGTATGGCTCTAACACCCTCCTCACTGTCCTGTCCTAACACCCTCCTCACTGTCCAGTCCTAACACTGTCCAGTTCTAACACCCACCTCACTGTCCAGTCCTAACACCCTCCTCACTGTCCAGTCCTAACACCCTCCTCAATGTCCAGTCCTAACACCCTCCTCAACACCCTCCTCACTGTCCAGTAACACCCACCTCACTGTCCAGTCCTAACACACTGTCCAGTCCTAACACCCTCCTCACTGTCCAGTCCTAACACTGTCCAGTCCTAACACCCTCCTCACTGTCCAGTCCTAACACCCACCTCACTGTCCAGTCCTAACACCCTAACACTCACTGTCCAGTCCTAACACCCTCCTCACTGTCCAGTCCTAACACTGTCCAGTCCTCACTGTCCAGTCCTAACACCCTCCTCACTGTCCAGTCCTAACACTGTCCAGTCCTCACTGTCCAGTCCTAACACCCTCCTCACTGTCCAGTCCTAACACCCTCCTCACTGTCCAGTCCTAACACCCACCTCACTGTCCAGTCCTAACACCCTCCTCACTGTCCAGTCCTAACACCCAGTCCTAACACTGTCCAGTCCTAACACCCACCTCACTGTCCAGTCCTAACACCCACCTCAAGTCCTAACACCCACCTCACTGTCCAGTCCTAACACCCTCCTCACTGTCCAGTCCTAACACCCAGTCCTAACACCCACTGTCCTCACTGTCCAGTCCTGTCCAAACACCCTCCTCACTGTCCAGTCCTAACACCCACCTCACTGTATGGCTCTAACACCCACCTCACTGTCCAGTCCTAACACCCTACAACACCCTGTCCAGTCCTAACACCCACCTCACTGTATGGCTCTAACACCCACCTCACTGTCCAGTCCTAACACCCACCTCAATGTCCAGTCCTAACACACTCCTCACTGTCCAGTCCTAACACACTCCTCACTGTCCAGTCCTAACACCCTCCTCACTGTCCAGTCCTAACACTGTCCAGTCCTAACACCCTCCTCACTGTCCAGTCCTAACACCCTCCTCACTGTCCAGTCCTAACACCCACCTCACTGTATGGCTCTAACACCCACCTCACTGTCCAGTCCTAACACCCACCTCAATGTCCAGCCCTAACACCCTACTCACTGTCCAGTCCTAACACTGTCCAGTCCTAACACCCTCCTCACTGTCCAGTCCTAACACCCACCTCACTGTATGGCTCTAACACCCACCTCACTGTCCAGTCCTAACACCCACCTCAATGTCCAGTCCTAATACCCACCTCACTGTCCAGTCCTAACACCCTCCTCACTGTCCAGTCCTAACACCCTCCTCACTGTCCAGTCCTAACACTGTCCAGTCCTAACACCCTCCTCTGGTCCAGTCCTAACACCCACCTCACTGTATGGCTCTAACACCCACCTCACTGTCCAGTCCTAACACCCACCTCAATGTCCAGTCCTAACACACTCATCACTGTCCAGTCCTAACACCCTCCTCACTGTCCAGTCCTAACACTGTCCAGTCCTAACACCCTCCTCACTGTCCAGTCCTAACACCCACCTCACTGTAAAGCTCTAACACCCACCTCACTGTCCAGCCCTAACACCCTACTCACTGTCCAGTACTAACACTGTCCAGTCCTAACACCCTCCTCACTGTCCAGTCCTAACACTGTCCAGTCCTAACACCCTCCTCACTGTCCAGTCCTAACACCCTCCTCAATGTCCAGCCCTAACACCGTCCTCACTGTCCAGGCCTAACACCCTCCTCACTGTCCAGTCCTAACACTGTCCAGTCCTAACACCCTCCTCACTGTCCAGTCCTAACACCCACCTCACTGTATGGCTCTAACACCCACCTCACTGTCCAGTCCTAACACCCACCTCACTGTCCAGTCCTAACACCCTCCTCACTGTCCAGTCCTAACACCCAGTCCTCACTGTCCAGTCCTAACACCCTCCTCACTGTCCAGTCCTAACACCCACCTCACTGTCCAGTCCTAACACCCACCTCACTGTCCAGTCCTAACACCCTCCTCACTGTCCAGTCCTAACACCCTCCTCACTGTCCAGTCCTAACACCCACCTCACTGTCCAGTCCTAACACCCTCCTCACTGTCCAGTCCTAACACCCACCAGTCAACTGTCCAGTCCTAACACCCACCTCACTGTCCAGTCCTAACACACCTCCTCACTGTCCAGTCCTAACACCCACCTCACTGTCCAGTCCTAACACCCACCTCAATGTCCAGTCCTAATACCCACCTCACTGTCCAGTCCTAACACCCACCTCACTGTCCAGTCCTAACACCCTACTCACTGTCCAGTACTAACACTGTCCAGTCCTAACACCCACCTCACTGTATGGCTCTAACACCCACCTCACTGTCCAGTCCTAACACCCACCTCAATGTCCAGTCCTAACACACTCCTCACTGTCCAGGTCCAGTCCTAACACAGTCCTAACACCCACCTCACTGTCCAGTCCTAACACCCACCTCACTGTCCAGTCCTAACACCCTCCTCACTGTCCAGTCCTAACACCCACCTCACTGTATGGCCAGTCTAACACCCACCTCACTGTCCAGTCCTAACACACTCCTCACTGTCCAGTCCTAACACTGTCCAGTCCTAACACTGTCCAGTCCTAACACCCACCTCACCCACCTCACTGTCCAGTCCTAACACCCTCCTCACTGTCCAGTCCTAACACCCACCTCACTGTCCAGTCCTAACACCCTCCTCACTGTCCAGTCCTAACACCCTCCTCACTGTCCAGTCCTAACAACACCCACCTCACTGTCCAGTCCTAACACCCACCTCACTGTCCAGTCCTAACACCCTCCTCACTGTCCAGTCCTAACACCCAGTCCTCACTCAATGTCCAGTCCTAACACCCTCCTCACTGTCCAGTCCTAACACCCTCCTCCTCACTGTCCAGTCCTAACACTGTCCAGTCCTAACACCCTCCTCACTGTCCAGTCCTAACACCCCACCTCACTGTCCTCACTGTCCAGTCCTAACACCCAGTCCTAACACCCTCCTCACTGTCCAACACCCACCTCACTGTCCTAACACCCTCCTCACTGTCCAGTCCTAACACCCACCTCACTGTCCAGTCCTAACACCCTCACTGTCCAGTCCTAACTGTCCAGTCCTAACACCCACCTCACTGTCCAGTCCTAACACCCTCCTCACTGTCCAGTCCTAACACTGTCCAGTCCAGTCCTAACACCCTCCTCACTGTCCAGTCCTAACACCCACCTCACTGTATGGCCTAACACCCACCTCACTGTCCAGCCCAGTCCAGTCCTAACACCCTCCTCACTGTCCAGTCCTAACACTGTCCTAACACCCACCTCTGTCCAGTCCTAACACCCACCTCACTGTCCAGTCCTAACACCCTCCTCACTGTCCAGTCCTAACACCCACCTCACTGTATGGCTCTAACACCCTCCTCACTGTCCTGTCCTAACACCCTCCTCACTGTCCAGTCCTAACACCGTCCTCACTGCCCAGTCCTAACACCCTCCTCACTGTCCAGTCCTAACACCCTCCTCACTGTCCAGTCCTAACACCCACCTCACTGTCCAGTCCTAACACCCTCCTCACTGTCCAGTCCTAACACCCTCCTCACTGTCCAGTCCTAACACCCTCCTCACTGTCCAGTCCTAACACCCACCTCACTGTCCAGTCCTAACACCCACCTCACTGTCCAGTCCTAACACCCACCTCACTGTCCAGTCCTAACACCCACCTCACTGTATGGCTCTAACACCCACCTCACTGTCCAGTCCTAACACCCACCTCAATGTCCAGTCCTAACACACCCTCACTGTCCAGTCCTAACACCCTCCTCACTGTCCAGTCCTAACACCCTCCTCACTGTCCAGTCCTAACACTGTCCAATTCTAACACCACACCTCACTGTCCAGTCCTAACACCCTCCTCACTGTCCAGTACAGTCCTAACACCCTCCTCACTGTCCAGTCCTAACACCCACCTCACTGTCCTAACACCCACCTCAGTCCAGTCCTAACACTGTCCTAACACCCACCTCACTGTCCAGTCCTAACACTGTCACTGTCCAGTCCTAACACCCTCCTCACTGTCCAGTCCTAACACCCTCCTCACTGTCCAGTCCTAACACCCATCCAGTCACTGTCCTAACACTGTCCTCCTAACACCCTCCTCACTGTCCAGTCCTAACACCCTCCTCACTGTCCAGTCCTAACACTGTCCAGTTCTAACACCCACCTCACTGTCCAGTCCTAACACCCTCCTCACTGTCCAGTCCTAACACTGTCCAGTTCTAACAGCCACCTCACTGTATGGCTCTAACACCCTCCTCACTGTCCAGTCCTAACACCCACCTCACTGTCCAGTCCTAACACCCTCCACACTGTCCAGTCCTAACACCCTCCTCACTGTCCAGTCCTAACACCCACCTCACTGTCCAGTCCTAACACCCTCTTCATTGTACAGCTCTAACACCCACCTCACTGTCCAATTCAATGAGAACAATTGGACACCAGCTGTTTTAGCAAAGGGTGCAAAGGAGGCTAGCTAGGTGGGAAGGAACCTACATACTAGCAGGGAAAACACTACTCCTAGACTGGAATGGAACACAAGCAGTCATCTGAGTACCGGTGAGTGATCGTTACTTGTTCTGACTCTTTGAGAAAATATAAAAGGGCCTGATATGAGGAATGTTAATTAGTGCTCTGTCCCCTGTGTGTAGCAAGTACCAGCAAAGCCCAGTGTTCCTGCCTTTTCATGGTATTCCCTGAAATTCCCTGGTGTTCCCTGGCATTCCCTGGCATTCCCTGGCATTCTCTGGCATTCCCTGGCATTCCCTGGCATTCCCTGACATTCCCTAATGTTTCCTTGCGTTCTCTGTCATTCCCTGACATTCCCTGGTGTTTCCTTGCGTTCTCTGTCATTCCCTGGTGTTCCCTGACATTCCCTGGAGTTCCCTGGAGGTCTCTGTCATTCCCTGAAATTCCCCGGTATTACCTGGAGTTCCCTGACATTCCCTGGTGTTCCTAGGAGGTTCCTGACATTCCCTGGTGTTCCTAGGAGGTCCCTGACATTCCCTGGCGTTCCCTGGCATTCCCTGGCTTTTCCTGGTGTTCCCTGCAGGTCCCTGACATTCCCTGGTGTTCCCTGGCATTCCCTGGCTTTACCTCGTGTTCCCTGGCGTTCCCTGTCATTCCCTGGCGTTCCCTGGTTTCTGACTGGTCACACAATTACACATGACAGAGGCAGACCTCGAGATCTGGGGTCACCCCAAGCTCCCCTGACTGCCCACTTATGCCGATATCGACACACACACACACACACACACACACACACACACACACACACACACACACACACACACACACACACACACACACACACACACACACACACACACACACACACACACACACACACACACACACACACACAAGCCAAGTAGCAGGAGAAAAGAGGAGAGAGAACACACACTCTCTTTCTCTCTCTCGCTCTTTCCCTCTCTCTCTCTCTCTCTCTCTCTCTCTCTCGTTCCGTCTCTCTCTCTATCTCTTTCTCTCCCTCTCATTCTTGCTCTCTCTCTCTTGCTCTTTCCCTCTCTCTCTCTTGCTCTCTATCTCTCTTGCTCTCTCTATCTCTCTCTCTCTTTCCCTCTTTCTCTGTCTTTCTCTCTCTCTTTCCCTCTCTTTCCCTCTCTCTCTTTCTTTCCCTCTCTCCTTCTCTCTCTCTCCCTCTCTCTCCCTCTCTCTCTCTCTCTCCCTCTCTCTGTCCCTCTCTCTTGCTATCTCTCTCTCTCTTTCTCTTTCCCTCTCTCTCTCTCTTACCCTCTCTCTCTCTCTCTCTCTCTCTCTCTATCTCTTTCTCTCCCTCTCATTCTTGCTCTCTCTCTTGCTCTTTCCCTCTCTCTCTCTTTCCCTCTCTCTCACTCTATTTCCCCCCTCTCTCTCTTTCTATCTCTCTCTCTCTCTCTCTCTCTCTCTCTCTCTCTCTCTCATTTAACACCACACCACACACGCTGCAGGTCCAAAGCAATCTATCCTTTTCTTTATTGACGGGCAGCTTTGCCAAGCAGTTAGCGACACTGCCTGATCGTACTAGTGTTGATTGAGAACGCCAGGGTTAGCGCTGTGGGGTAGATTAATGTCAGGTCAGGGGAGATGAACCTTTTATTTCCTTTAAAAGGCTTTGAGCTTAAATGTGATGGGCTACATATATAAGAGTAGAGGCCTGTCCAGGATTGGTGTGTGTTTGTGTGTGTGTTCATCTGGTCTGGATTTGACCTTGTGTGGCAAGCTGGAGTTGGAAGAGCTGTGTGTGTGTGTGTGTGTGTGTGTGTGTGTGTGTGTGTGTGTGTGTGTGTGTGTGTGTGTGTGTGTGTGTGTGTGTGTGTGTGTGTGTGTGTGTGGCCTTGGACTGACTGATTCCTCTATTTCACATCTCTACCTTCAGGTGATCAGAATTCTACCAAGCAACTCTCGACCAAAAGGCTTTAAAGGAATGTCTATACATCCAAATGCCAGTCAATCTGATTCAAGATGCTCTATATATCCTCGGATATACTTGGATTGTGTAACACTCATCTGAACTAAAGAATTGACTGTCAAGCCATGAGGGAAGGAAAAGGCGGAGGTGACTAACTACTGCATATTAACTCGCTACATACCATAGCCTTTTTCTGCCTTTACCTCCCTTATCTCACCTCATTTGCTCACATTGTATATAGACTTGTTTATACTGTATTATTGACTGTATGTTTGTTTTACTCCATGTGTAACCCTGTGTTGTTGTACGTGTCGAACTGCTTTGCTTTATTCTTGGCCAGGTCACAGTTGTAAATGAGAACTTGTTCTCAACTTGCCTACCTGGTTAAATAAAGGTGAAAAAAAACAACAACAAAAAAACATTGTAAAATGTGCACATACAGTACGTCAAAACATAAATGGAATCATGCAGTTCTACCAATGTGATGTCTATTTGTGTATCTGCAGTAGCTGTATAATATGTGATATCTATGCGTATATCTGCAGTAGCTGTTAATATGTGATGTCTATTTGTATATCTGCAGTAGCTGTTAATATGTGATATCTATTTGTATACCTGCAGTAGCTGTTAATATGTGATATCTATTTGTATACCTGCCGTAGCTGTATAATATTTGTGATGTCTATTTGTATACCTGCCGTAGCTGTATAATATTTGTGATGTCTATTTGTATACCTGCAGTAGCTGTATAAAATGTGATATCTATTTGTATACCTGCCGTAGCTGTATAATATTTGTGATGTCTATTTGTATACCTGCAGTAGCTGTATAATATTTGTGATGTCTATTTGTATACCTGCCGTAGCTGTATAATATTTGTGATGTCTATTTGTATACCTGCCGTAGCTGTATAATATTTGTGATGTCTATTTGTATACCTGCCGTAGCTGTATAATATTTGTGATGTCTATTTGTATACCTGCCGTAGCTGTATAATATTTGTGATGTCTATTTGTATACCTGCCATAGCTGTATAATATGTGATGTCTATTTGTATACCTGCCGTAGCTGTATAATATTTGTGATGTGAAGCTGATAAAAAGGTGTGCTCCACTTGATAGGTAATTGGAGCAAGGGATGGTCCCCTATCTATGTCAACACTGACCCATAGTAGGAATAACTTGTACTTCTGTATGTATCAATTAGAATGTATCAGGTAACATGTATCAGGTAACATGTATCAAGTAACATGTATCAATTAGAATGTAATAGGTAGAATGTATCAGGTAGCATGTATCAGGTAACAGGTAACATGTATCAGGTAGCATGTATCAGGTAACATGTATCAGGTAACATGTATCAGGTAACATGTATCAGGTAACATGTATCAGGTAACATGTATCAGGTAGCATGTATCAGGTAACATGTATCAGGTAACATGTATCAGGTAACATGTATCAGGTAACATGTATCAGGTAACATGTATCAGGTAACATGTA
>NC_088242.1:94658352-94687237 GCF_036934945.1 Oncorhynchus masou masou
TTGTAGCCCAAGCAGTACCCTAATAGCATGTTGTAGCCCAAGCAGTACCCTAATAGCATGTTGTAGCCCAAGCAGTAACCTAATAGCATGTTGTAGCCCAAGCAGTACACTAATAGCATGTTGGGTAATGGCGTGTGTATATAGATTGTGTATAGGCTTGTCTCCCACATGAATCGTCTCTTTGTGCCAGACTGGGTTTCCCTATTTTTTCAGTATTTAATTATTTGTATATGTTGTGTTGTGTTGTGTTGTGTTGTGTTGTGTGTGTGTGTGTGTGTGTGTGTGTGTGTGTGTATGTATTTACTGCTCTAGGGAAGTTATTTACTGTTATGTATTGATTGTAATGTTTATTTTTTCACTCTTTATGCGATGCAGAGTATACAGGAAGAAGAATGGTCATTTCATACCACAGTGAATTATTGCAATGTTTGTTTGTGTCAATTAATCCCATAAGGGATGGGTTGCCAATTGGCGATTTGATACTAAAAAAAATGTAATTCATTAATTCATTTTGCAAATTTCACTTCAATAAAGATATAAAACTGTACAACAGGTGACTGGTATTTCAAACGCAAATCAAAAACTGGTTGATCTCAGCACTTTCACACAAACTCCTATGCAGTGTAGACTGAAGTTGAGGTGAGAAACATGGGTTGTGTGGATGAATGAAAATCTTTTGGAAAGTAAAAACAATTGGATTTTCTCAATTGGCATCTTCTACTTGACAGACAGCTCAGATGATGTCTTTAGTATGATGTCATAAGATGTCCTTACTATGATGCCATAAGATGTCCTTACTATGATGCTCATAAACCAAAATTGATTCAACTTACTATGATGTCATAAACATGATTCCTTACTATGATGCCATAAGATGTCCTTACTATGATGTCATAAGATTCCTTACTATGATGTCATAAACATATAGGTGTTAGAATGGCCTTACTATGATGTGGAAATAAAACTGATGTCTTTAGTATGATGTCATAAGATGTCCTTACTATGATGTCATAAGATGTCCTTACTATGATGCCATAAGATGTCCTTACTATGATGTCATAAGATTCCTTACTATGATGTCATAAGATGTCCTTACTATGATGTCATAAGATGTCCTTACTATGATGTCATAAGATGTCCTTACTATGATGTCATAAGATGTCCTTACTATGATGTCATAAGATTCCTTACTATGATGTCATAAGATGTCCTTACTATGATGTCATAAGATTCCTTACTATGATGTCAGATGTCCTGACTATGATGTCATATGATGTCCTTACTATGATGTCATAAGATTCCTTACTATGATGTCAGATGTCCTTACTATGATGTCAGATGATGTCCTTACTATGATGTCATAAGATTCCTTACTATGATTGTCAGATGTCCTGACTATGATGTCAGATGATGTCCTTACTATGATGTCAGATGTCCTTACCATGATGTCATAAGATGTCCTTACCATGATGTCAGAAGATTCCTTACTATGATGTCAGATGTCCTGACTATGATGTCATAAGATGTCCTTACTATGATGTCAGAAGATTCCTTACTATGATGTCAGATGATGTCCTTACTATGATGTCATAAGATGTCCTTACTATGATGTCAGATGTCCTGACTATGATGTCAGATGATGTCCTTACTATGATGTCAGATGTCCTTACTATGATGTCAGATGTCCTTAGTATGATGTCAGAAGATTCCTTACAATGTCAGATGTCCTTACTATGTCAGATGTCCTTACTATGATGTCAGATGTCCTTAATATGATGTCAGATGTCCTTACTATGATGTCAGATGTCCTTACTATGATGTCAGATGTCCTTACTATGAAGTCAGATGATGTCCTTACTATGATGTCAGAAGATTCCTTACTATGATGTCAGATGTCCTTACTATGATGTCAGAAGATTCCTTACTATGATGTCAGATGTCCTGACTATGATGTCAGATGATGTCCTTACTATGATGTCAGATGTCCTTAGTATGATGTCAGAAGATTCCTTACAATGTCAGATGTCCTTACTATGTCAGATGTCCTTACTATGATGTCAGATGTCCTTAATATGATGTCAGATGTCCTTACTATGATGTCAGATGATGTCCTTACTATGATGTCAGATGTCCTTACTATGATGTCAGATGTCCTGACTATGATGTCAGATGTCCTTACTATGATGTCAGATGTCCTTACTATGATGTCAGATGATGTCCTTACTATGATGTCAGAAGATTCCTTACTATGATGTCAGATGTCCTTACTATGATGTCAGAAGATTCCTTACTATGATGTCAGATGATGTCCTTACTATTATGTAAGATGTCCTTACTATGATGTCAGATGTCCTGACTATGATGTCAGATGAAGTCCTTACTATGATGTCAGATGTCCTTACTATGATGTCAGAAGACTCCTTACTATGATGTCAGATGTCCTGACTATGATGTCAGATGTCCTGACTATGATGTCAGATGTCCTGACTATGATGTCAGAAGATACTATGATGTCAGATGATGTCCTTACTATGATGTCACTATGAAGATGTCCTTACTATGATGTCAGATGTCCTTACTATGATGTCAGAAGATGTCCTTACTATGATGTCAGATGATGATGTCTGTACTATATGATGTCAGATTTCCTGACTATGATGTCAGATGTCCTGACTATGATGTCAGATGTCCTGACTATGATGTCAGATGTCCTTACTATGCCTTCTCTCTCTCCTGTGTTGTCTACCATGCTTTGTCATCATGCGCGGCAGGTAGCCTAGTGTTTAGAGCGTTGAACTAGTAACTGAAAGGTTGCAAGATCGAATCCCCGAGCTGACAAGGTATAAATCTGTCGTTCTGTCCCCCTGAACAAGGTAGTTAACACACGGTTCCAAGGCTGTCATTGAAAATAATAATTAGTTCTTAACTGACTTGCCTCGTTGAATAAAAATTGTGTTGCTGCCGTGCCATGTCATTGTCTTAGGTCTCTCTTTGTGTTGTGTTGTTTCTCTTGTCGTGAAGTGTGTTTTGGCTATATTTTATTTCATTAATTTTCATTTTTAATCCCAGCCCCCATGGTACTCAGTGATGTGCTGTTTTGAAATTGCCCCAAACAATATACTTTGATTTCAAGACAAACATTTCTTTTGACACATTTTTTTTGTAGTAATTACTTTAGGGCCTTGTTTTAAAACACGATTATGGAATATGTTTTATTCTGTACAGGATTCCTTCTTTTCCCTACTAACAATAAGGTTCGTATTGTGGAGTAACTACAATGTTGTTGAACCCTCCTCAGTTTTCTCCTATTACATTTACATTTACATTTAAGTCATTTGGCAGACGCTCTTATCCAGAGCGACTTACAAATTGGTGAGATCACCTTATGACATCCACAGCCATTAAACTGTGTAACTGTTTTAAAGTCACTATTGGTCTCATGTTGAAATCAACTGAGTTACTGTAGTAATGTGACTTGTGTGTCTTCGTAGTGACTTTACCCATCTACCAATAGGTGTTCTTCTTTGTGAGGTATTGGAAAACCTCTTTGTGGTTGAATCTGTGTTTGAAATTCACTGCTCGACTGAGGGACCTTACAGATTATTGTAAGTGTGGGGTACAGAGATGAGGTGGTCGTTTAAAAAAAATCATGTTAAACACTATTATTTCACACATATTGGGTTCAATGCAATTTATTACGTTACTTTTTTTTTTTTTTTACTTCTGAATAAATTGAGGCTTGCCATAACAAAGGGGTTGAATACTTATTGACTCAAGACATTTCAGCTTTTAAATTGTTATTAATCAGTAAAAATGTCCAAAAACATAATTCCACTTTGACATTATGGGGTATTGTGTTACAAAAAAAAAACAAATGTAAGCAAAATGTGGAAAAGGTCAAAGGGTGTGAACACTTTCTGAAGACACTGTATGTATCTTAGATATAGGTTTTACATACAAACTTGACATGTCCACACTCACATAGGCTTAGCAAAAAAAACATGGTTGCTGTGGTCAAATGTTTTGGTAGCTGTGATTTCAGATGTGTCCCTATAAACAGGAGTATTATGGAAATCGTTATTCTTGTAAAGCTTGCAAACTTCTTAAACAAACTATTATATTAATCTGACTGGAGAGAGTGGGAGAAAAAGGAGAGACGGAGAGGGAGAGAGACGGAGAGAGATGGAGAGGAGAGAGACAGAGAGAGAGAGAGAGAGAGAGAGAGAGAGAGGAGAGGAGAGAGACAGAGAGAGGAGAGAGAGAGAGAGAGAGAGAGAGATGGAGAGAGATGGAGAGGAGAGAGACAGAGAGAGACGGAGAGAGAGACGGAGAGAGATGAGAGGAGAGAGACAGAGAGAGAGAGAGAGAGACGGAGAGGAGAGAGACAGAGAGAGATGGAGAGGAGAGAGAGAGAGAGAGAGAGATGGAGAGAGATGGAGAGGAGAGAGACAGAGAGAGACGGAGAGAGAGACGGAGAGAGATGAGAGGAGAGAGACAGAGAGAGAGAGAGAGACGGAGAGGAGAGAGACAGAGAGAGATGGAGAGAGAGAGAGAGAGAGAGAGAGAGGAGAGATGGAGAGGAGAGAGACAGAGAGACGGAGAGAGACGGAGAGAGATGAGAGGAGAGAGACAGAGAGAGAGAGAGAGAGACGGAGAGGAGAGAGACAGAGCGAGGGAGGGAGAGAGAGAGATGGAGAGAGATAGAGAGGAGAGAGACAGAGAGAAACGGAGAGAGAAACGGAGAGAGATGGAGAGGAGAGAGACAGAGAGAGAGAGAGAGAGACAGAGAAAGTGAGAGGAGAGAGAGATGAGAGAGAAAGAGACAGAAAGAGATAGAGAGAGAGAGAGAGAGAAAGAGGCAGAGGGAGAGATAGAGCACATGTTCACCTCTCTCCTTCTCCCTCCCTCCTCTCCCCTCCCTAACTCCAGCCCCCTCTTCTCCCCTCCTCTGCATCTGGATGCAGGGGTCGGGGAGAGAGAGGGACGAGGGGTGAGAGGGGCGAGGGGTGAGAGGGGCGAGGGGTGAGAGGGGTGAGAGCGTGTAAGCCCCCCTGGAGGTCCCCCAGGCCCGCCCCTCCTCATGGTCTGGCCCCGTGGCACACCGCAAGCCCTTTCAGGTGCACTTAATATCTGCAGCAGCAGCAAATTTGTCTGGGAGGCAAGTCTATAGCTGCCACTCACAGTAGTCTGGCCATATTACATTTTAATATTTATTGACAAACATTAGCATAATTGACTGTGCCAGGGTTTCTTGGGGAAGGTAGAGAGAGGGGTAGGGATAGGGCTGTTTCTCTGGGAAGGTAGACGGCTGAGGGAGGGGAGAGAATAGGGCTTCCCCCTAAGCTCAGGAAGGTAGACAGGCTGAGGGAGGGGAGAGAATAGGGCTTCCCCCTAAGCTCAGGAAGGTAGACAGGCTGAGGGAGGGGAGAGAATAGGGCTTCCCCCTAAGCTCAGGAAGGTAGACAGGCTGAGGGAGGGGAGAGAATAGGGCTTCCCCCTAAGCTCAGGAAGGTAGACAGGCTGAGGGAGGGAGAGAATAGGGCTTCCCCCTAAGCTCAGGAAGGTAGACAGGCTGAGGGAGGGGAGAGAATAGGGCTGCCCCTTAAGCTCAGGAAGGTAGACAGGCTGAGGGAGGGAGAGAATAGGGCTTCCCCTAAGCTCAGGAAGGTAGACAGGCTGAGGGAGGGGAGAGAATAGGGCTTCCCCTTAAGCTCAGGAAGGTAGACAGGCTGAGGGAGGGGAGAGAATAGGGCTTCCCCTTAAGCTCAGGAAGGTAGACAGGCTGAGGGAGGGGAGAGAATAGGGCTTCCCCTTAAGCTCAGGAAGGTAGACAGGCTGAGGGAGGGGAGAGAATAGGGCTGAAGCTCAGGAAGGTAGACAGGCTGAGGGAGGGGAGAGAATAGGGCTTCCCCTTAAGCTCAGGAAGGTAGACAGGCTGAGGGAGGGGAGAGAATAGGGCTTCCCCTTAAGCTCAGGAAGGTAGACAGGCTGAGGGAGGGGAGAGAATAGGGCTTCCCCTTAAGCTCAGGAAGGTAGAAGGCTGAGGGAGGGGTCCCTCGCTCAAGTCGCATTAATTAAATATGATGAGTAGAATGTTTTAAATCATCAGGAGGATTCGGAGATGCACGCCAGCTTTTCCCTCTCCTCCTCACGTCATCTCTCTGTCTCTCTTCTGTCTCTCTCTCTCTCTCCCTCTCTCTCCCTCTCTGTCTCGGTCTCTCCATCTCTCCATATCTCTCTCTCGGTCTCTCCATCTCCCCATCTGTCTGCATCTCTCCATCTGTCTCCATCTCTCCATCTCTCTCTGTCTCTCCAACACTCCATCTCTCTCTCTCTCTCTCTGTCTTTTCATCTCACTCTCTCCATCGCTCTCTCTGTCTCTCCATCTCTCTCCCTCTCTCTCGCTCTCTCTCTCTCTCTCCTGTCTCTCCATCTCTCCCTTCTCTCTCTCTCTCAGAATATCTCTTTTCTCCTCTCTTTTTCCATCGCTCTCTCTCTCTCTCCCCCTCTTCGTCATCTCCCTCATTCCTTTTTGAGGTGGTGGAAATGATGAGTCAGTGAAAAGTCAACACCCCCTCCCTCCTAAGGTGTCAATCAATTTATAGAAAACCATCTGTGCATGAAATAACTTCAATGAAGGATTGGACTCTTGATGTCAATACCTTGGGTTATGGCTTAAGTAAAAACTATTTTTGTGACAAATTTGATTTGTCACATGCCCCGAATACAACGGATGTAGACTTTACCGTAAACAGCTTGCTCTTCCCAACGATGCAAAGTTAAACAAATAACAATAAAAATAAAAAAATACACAAGAATGGAGCTAAATACAGGAAGTACCAGTACCAGATCAATGTGGAGTGATATACAGGGAGTACCAGTACCAGATCAATGTGGACCGATATACAGGGAGTATAAGTGCCAGATCAATGTGGAGCTATATACAGGGAGTACCAGTACCAGATCAATGTGGAGATATATACAGGAAGTACCAGTACCAGATCAATATGGAGTTATATACAGGGAGTACCAGTACCAGATCAATGTGGAGCTATATACAGGGAGTATAAGTGCCAGATCAATGTGGAGCTATATACAGGGAGTACCAGTACCAGATCAATGTGGGGCTATATACAGGGAGTACCAGTACCAGATCAATGTGGACCGATATACAGGGAGTATAAGTGCCAGATCAATGTGGACCTATATACAGGGAGAACCAGTATCAGATCAATGTGGAGCTATATACAGGGAGTACCAGATCAATGTGGAGCTATATACAGGGAGTACCAGTACCAGATCAATGTGGACCTATATACAGGGAGTACCAGTACCAGATCAATGTGGAGCTATATACAGGGAGTACCAGTACCAGATCAATGTGGACCTATATACAGGGAGAACCAGTATCAGATCAATGTAGAGCTATATACAGGGAGTACCAGTACCAGATCAATGTGGAGCTATATACAGGGAGAACCAGTACCAGATCAATGTGGAGCTATATACAGGGAGAACCAGTACCAGATCAATGTGGAGCTATATACAGGTAGCTATATCAGGATAGATAATAATAAGGTATTTGAGGTAGATATGTAGACGAAGGCAGGGTAAAGTGACTAGGCATCAGGATAGATAATAATAAGGTATTTGAGGTAGATATGTACATGAAGGCAGGGTAAAGTGACTAGACATCAGGATAGATAATAATAAGGTATTTGAGGTAGATATGTACACGAAGGCAGGGTAAAGTGACTAGGCATCAGGATAGATAATAATAAGGTATTTGAGGTAGATATGTACACAAAGGCAGGGTAAAGTGACTAGGCATCAGGATAGATAATAATAAGGTATTTGAGGTAGACATGTACACGAAGGCAGGGTAAAGTGACTAGGCCTCAGGATAGATAATAATAAGTTTGAAATTTAAATTAATTTAAGTTAATTTCCGATTGAGCTGACATGCATAATTTACAGTGAATGCAGTCTCCACTAATACGAGAACATTGGCTTTAAATTTCTATCCTGCTATAGCGCGACTCTTCAGCGATACGGATTGAATTTAGCCCCAAATCTTTCCGAAATTTGGATTAGAGTATTCTACTTCAAAGACAACAGAAAGTTCCTGTCACATTCTGACCTTAGTTCCTTTGTTATGTCTCTGTTTTAGTTTGGTCAGGGCGTGAGTTGGGGTGGGTAGTCTATGTTCTTTTTTCTATGTTGTGTTTATGTGTTTGGCCCTGGTATAGTTCTCAATCAGAGGCAGGTGTCGTTCGTTGTCTCTGATTGAGAATCATACTTAGGCAGCCTTTTCCCACCTGTGTTTAGTGGGTGATTGTTTTCTGTCTAGTGTTTTCTGCACCTTACAGGACTGTATCGGTTTTCGTTTATTTCACGTTGTAATTTTGTATTTTGTTGTTCAGTTAATAAACATCATGAACACATACGGCAGTGTAGGGGCAGCAGTAGGGGCGGCAGTGTAGCCTAGTGGTTAGAGCGTTGGACTAGTAACCGAAAGGTTGCAAGTTCAAATCCCCGAGCTGACAAGGTACAAATCTGTCGTTCTGCCCCTGAACAGGCAGTTAAACCACTGTTCCTAGGCCGTCATTGAAAATAAGAAATTTTTCTTAACTGACTTGCCTGGTTAAATAAAGGTAAAATAAAATACCACACTGCACATTGTTCTGACATTTCATACTCCTCGTCAGAAGAGGACAAAGATTTCTGTTACAGTTCCTTTAAAAACACAATGTTATTCGAAAGTAGTGGAAACCTGCTGAATAAATGTGTTTGTTCAGAGAAGATTTTTTTAAACAATATTTTCACATTTGCCTTTCATGTGCTAGTGCCATTGACATCAAGCAATATCAAAGACTTATCGTGCCGAGGAAATGGCAAGACAATGCTTGTGCATTCATACCCTACTGAACTCAGCCAGTGTTTTCACATGACACCAGCAGTCACGTATCTTGTGTTTGAACCAAAGACAGTTCAGTACAAGACAGACCAAAGAGCTGTATAAATTAGATTTGGGTCATTACATATAAGTTGCTATATCAGATTCCTCCGAAGGCCAATTCCTGACTAAGCTGACAGACAGGAGGGCAGTGAGGGAGGAAGGGGAGGTGACATGTCCTGAAGCTTATGAATTGCTTACATTTCTCCTCTAATCCCCCAGTGACAACAGTAGGCAAAGCAGCAGTTTCTACAATGGACAACATACTGGTGTGTGCTTTTGGTGGTGGTAGTGATGGTGGTTGTGGTAATAGTGGTAGTGGTTATAGTGGTGGTGGTTATAGTAGTGGTGGTGGTTATAGCGGTGGTGGTGGATATAGTGGTGGTGGTTAAAGTGGTGGTGGTGGTTATAGTGGTGGTGGTTATAGTGGTAGTGGTGATAGTGGTAGTGGTTATAGTGGTGGTAGTGGTTATAGTGGTGGTAGGGGTTATAGTGGTGGTGGTGGTGATAGTAGTAGTGGTGGTGGTTAAAGTGGTGGTGGTGGTTATAGTGGTAGTGGTGATAGTGGTAGTGGTGGTGGTGGTGGTGGTGGTTATAGTGGTGGTGGTGGTGATAGTAGTAGTGGTGGTGGTTAAAGTGGTGGTGGTGGTTATAGTGGTGGTGGTGGTTATAGTGGTGGTGGTTATAGTGGTAGTGGTGATAGTGGTTGTGGTAATAGTGGTAGTGGTTATAGTGGTGGTGGTTATAGTAGTGGTGGTGGTTATAGCGGTGGTGGTGGATATAGTGGTGGTGGTTAAAGTGGTGGAGGTGGTTATAGTGGTGGTGGTTATAGTGGTGGTAGGGGTTATAGTGGTGGTGGTGGTGATAGTAGTAGTGGTGGTGGTGGTTATAATGGTGGTGATTATATTGGTGGTGGTGATAGTAGTAGTGGTGGTGGTTATAGTGGTGGTGGTGGTGGTGGTTATAGTGGTGGTGGTTATAATGGTGGTGGTTATATTGGTGGTGGTGATAGTAGTAGTGGTGGTGGTTATAGTGGTGGTAGGGGTTATAGTGGTGGTGGTGGTGATAGTAGTAGTGGTGGTGGTGGTTATATTGGTGGTGGTGGTTATAGTGGTGGTGCTGGTTAAAGTGGTGGTGCTGGTTAAAGGGGTGGTGCTGGTTAAAGTGGTGGTGCTGGTTAAAGGGGTGGTGCTGGTTAAAGGGGTGGTGCTGGTTAAAGTGGTGGTGCTGGTTAAAGGGGTGGTGCTGGTTGGTGCTGGTTAAGGGGTGGTGCTGGTTAAAGGGTGGTGCTGGTTAATGGGGTGGTGCTGGTTAAAGTGGTGGTGCTGGTTAAAGGGGTGGTGCTGGTTAAAGTGGTGGTGCTGGTTAAAGTGGTGGTGCTGGTTAAAGTGGTGGTGCTGGTTAAAGGGGTGGTGCTGGTTAAAGGGGTGGTGCTGGTTAAAGGGTGGTGCTGGTTAAAGGGGTGGTGCTGGTTAAAGGGGTGGTGCTGGTTAAAGGGGTGGTGCTGGTTAAAGGGGTGGTGCTGGTTAAAGTGGTGGTGCTGGTTAAAGGGGTGGTGCTGGTTAAAGTGGTGGTGCTGGTTAAAGGGGTGGTGCTGGTTAAAGTGGTGTTGCTGGTTAAAGGGGTGGTGCTGGTTAAAGTGGTGGGGGTGGTGCTGGTTAAAGGGGTGGTGCTGGTTAAATGGGTGGTGCTGGTTAAAGTGGTTAAAGTGGTGCTGGTTAAAGGTTAAAGTGGTGCTGGTTAAAGGGTGGTGCTGGTTGATGGAGTGGTGCTGGTTAAAGGTGGTGGTGCTGGTTAAAGGGTGGTGCTGGTTAAAGGGTGGTGCTGGTTAAAGTGGTGGTGCTGGTTAAAGTGGTGGTGCTGGTTAAAGGGTGGTGTGGTGGTGCTGGTTAAAGGGTGGTGCTGGTTAAAGGGGTGGTGCTGGTTAAAGTGGTGGTGCTGGTTAAAGCTGGTTAAAGTGGTGTTGCTGGTTAAATGGGTGGTGCTGGTTAAAGGGTGCTGTTGCTGGTTAAAGGGGTGGTGCTGGTTAAAGGGGTGGTGGTGGTGCTGGTTAAAGGGGTGGTGCTGGTTAAAGTGGTGGTGCTGGTTAAAGGGGTGGTGCTGGTTAAAGGGGTGGTGCTGGTTAAAGGGTGGTGCTGGTTAAAGTGGTGGTGCTGGTTAAAGTGGTGTGCTGGTTAAAGGGGTGGTGCTGGTTAAAGGGTGGTGCTGGTGCTGGTTAAATGGGTGGTGCTGGTTAAAGGGGTGGTGCTGGTTAAAGGGGTGGTGCTGGTTAAAGGGTGGTGCTGGTTAAAGGGTGGTGCTGGTTAAAGTGGTGTTGCTGGTTAAAGTGGTGTTGCTGGTTAAAGGGGTGGTGCTGGTTAAAGGGGTGGTGCTGGTTAAAGGGGTGGTGCTGGTTGAAGGGGTGGTAGTGGTGGTGGTGATGTTAGAGGTTGGCCCTAGCTTTCATCATAATAGAAGATAATGAATGGTTTGAGAGGCGCTCTTCCCTCCCTGGTCCCCCTCCCTGGTCCCCCTCCCTGATTCACCCCTCCCTGGTCCCCCTCCCTGATTCACCCCTCCCTGGTCCCCCTCCCTGATTCACCCCTCCCTGGTCCCCCTCCCTGGTCCCCCTCCCTGGTCACCCCCCTCCCTCCCTGGTCCCCCTCCCTGGTCCCCCTCCCTGATTCACCCCTCCCTGGTCCCCCTCCCTGATTCACCCCTCCCTGGTCCCCCTCCCTGATTCACCCCTCCCTGGTCCCCCTCCCTGATTCACCCCTCCCTGGTCCCCCTCCCTGATTCACCTCCACCCCTCCCTGGTCCCCCTCCCTGATTCACCCCTCCCTGGTCCCCCTCCCTGGTCCCCCTCCCTGGTCCCCCTCCCTGGACCCCCTCCCTGGTCCCCCTCCCTGATCCACCCCTCCCTGGTCCCCCTCCCTGATTCACCCCTCCCTGGTCCCCCTCCCTGGTCCCCCTCCCTGGTCCCCCTCCCTGATTCACCCCTCCCTGGTCCCCCTCCCTGATTCACCCCTCCCTGGTCCCCCTCCCTGGTCCCCCTCCCTGGTCCCCCCCTCCCTGGTCCCCCTCCCTGATTCACCCCCCTCCCCCTCCCTGATTCCCCCTCCCTCCCCCTCCCTGATTCACCCCTCCCTGGTCCCCTCCCTGGTCCCCCTCTCTGATTCACCTCTCCCTGGTCCCCCTCCCTGATTCACCCATCCCTGGTCCCCCTCCCTGATTCACCCCTCCCTGGTCCCCCTCCCTGATTCACCCCTCCCTGGTCCCCCTCCCTGATTCACCCCTCCCTGGTCCCCCTCCCTGATTCACCTCTCCCCCTGGTCCCCCTCCCTGGTCCCCCTCCCTGATTCACCCCTCCCTGGTCCCCCTCCCTGGTCCCCCTCCCTGATTCACCCCTCCCTGGTCCCCCTCCCTGATTCACCCCTCCCTGGTCCCCCTCCCTGATTCACCTCTCCCTGGTCCCCCTCCCTGGTCCCCCTCCCTGATTCACCCCTCCCTGGTCCCCCTCCCTGATTCACCCTCCCTGGTCCCCCTCCCTGGTCCCCCTCCCTGATTCACCCCTCCCTGGTCCCCCTCCCTGGTCCCCCTCCCTGATTCACCCTCCCTGGTCCCCCTCCCTGATTCACCCCTCCCTGGTCCCCCTCCCTGATTCACCCTCCCTGGTCCCCCTCCCTGGTCCCCCTCCCTGATTCACCCCTCCCTGGTCCCCCTCCCTGATCCCCCTCCCTGGTCCCCCTCCCTGATTCACCCCTCCCTGGTCCCCCTCCCTGGTCCCCCTCCCTGGTCCCCCTCCCTGATTCACCCCTCCCTGGTCCCCCTCCCTGGTCCCCCTCCTGATTCACCCTCCCTGGTCCCCCTCCCTGGTCCCCCCCTGATTCCCTCTCCCTGGTCCCCCTCCCTGATTCCCCCTCCCTGGTCCCCTCCCTGATTCACCCCTCCCTGGTCCCCCTCCCTGATTCCCCCTCCCTGGTCCCCCTCCCTGATTCACCCTCCCTGGTCCCTCTCCCTGGTCCCCTCCCCTGGTCCCCCTCCCTGGTCCCCTCCCTGATTCACCCCTCCCTGGTCCCTCTCCCTGGTCCCCCTCCCTGATTCACCCTCCCTGGTCCCCCTCCCTGGTCCCCCTCCCTGATTCACCCTCCCTGGTCCCCCTCCCTGGTCCCCCTCCCTGATTCACCCCTCCCTGGTCCCCCTCCCTGGTCCCCCTCCCTGATTCACCCCTCCCTGGTCCCCCTCCCTGATTCACCCCTCCCTGGTCCCCCTCCCTAATTCACCCCTCCCTGGTCCCCCTCCCTGGTCCCCCTCCCTGGTCCCCTCCCTGATTCCCCCTCCCTGATCCACCCCTCCCTGGTCCCCTCCCTGATTCACCCCTCCCTGATTCACCCCTCCCTGGTCCCCCTCCCTGGTCCCCCTCCCTGATTCACCCTCCCTGGTCCCCCTCCCTGGTCCCCTCCCTGATTCACCCCTCCCTGGTCCCCCTCCCTGATTCACCCCTCCCTAATTCCCCCTCCCTGGTCCCCCTCCCTGATTCCCCCTCCCTGGTCCCCCTCCCTGATTCACCCCTCCCTGGTCCCCCTCCCTGATTCACCCCTCCCTGATTCACCCCTCCCTGGTCCCCCCCCCCTGGTCCCCCTCCCTGATTCACCTCTCCCTGGTCCCCTCCCTGGTCCCCCCTCCCTGATCCCCTCCCTGGTCCCCCTCCCTGATCCACCTCTCCCTGGTCCCCCTCCCTGATTCACCCCTCCCTGATTCACCCCCTCCCTGGTCCCCCTCCCTGGTCCCCCTCCCTGGTCCCCCTCCCTGATTCACCTCTCCCTGGTCCCCCTCCCTGGTCCCCCTCCCTGGTCTCCTCCTCCCCTGTCTCCTCCTCCTCCTTCTCCCCCGTCTCCTCCTCCCTCTGTCCCCTCCTCCTACTTCCTATGTCTCCTCCATCTCCTCCCTCTGTCTCCTCCTCTTCCTTCCTATGTCTCCTCCATCTCCTCCCTCTGTCTCCTCCTCTTCCTTCATATGTCTCTGCCATTTTCCTTCCTCTGCCTCCTCCTCCTCCCTCTGTCTCCTCCTCCCCTGTCTCCTCCTCCTCCCCCGTCCCCTCCTCCTACTGCCTCTGTCTCCTCCTCCCCTGTCTCCTCCTCCTTCTCCCCGTCTCCTCCTCCCTCTGTCCCCTCCTCCTCCTTCCTATGTCTCCTCCATCTCCTCCCTCTGTCTCCTCCTCTTCCTTCATATGTCTCCTCCATCACCTTCCTCTGCCTTCTCCTCCTCCTCCCTCTGTCTCCTCCTCCCTCTGTCTCCTCCTCCTCCCCCTGTCTCCTTCCCCTCCCCTGTCTCCTACTCCTTGTCATCCCTCTGTCTCCTCATCCTCCCTCCTCCTCCTCCTCCCTCCTCCTCCTCCCTCTGTCTCCTAATCCTCCCCTTCGCTCTCCTTTACTGGCCGAGACCTGCTGATAGCCAGCCCTGGCTCAGCAAACACAGAGCAATGGAGACAGAGAGCGTTTTGTGTCTGTGTGCGTCTGAGTGCTGTGTGTCTGTGTGTGTCTGAGGGCTGTGTGTGTGAGTGTCTGTGTGTGTGTCTGAGTGCCGTGTGTCTGTGTGTGTCTGAGCGCTGTGTGTGTGAGTGTCTGTGTGTGTGTCTGAGTGCTGTGTGTGTCTGAATGCTGTGTGTGTGTGTCTGAGCGCTGTGTGTCTGAGCGCTGTGTGTGTGTCTGAGTGCCGTGTGTCTGTGTGTGTCTGAGCGCTGTGTGTGTGTCTGTGTGTGTCTGAGCGCTATGTGTCTGTGTGTGTCTGAGCGCTGTGTGTGTGAGTGTCTGTGTGCGTCTGAGCGTTGGGAGTGTCTGTGTGTGTCTGAGCGTTGTGTGTGTATGTGTGTGTTTATGAGTATGAGTATGTGTTTATGTATCTATCTCTGTGTGAGAGCACTGAGATGAAAACGCCCCATCACTAATAACCAGAGGTTAACTTCCTGACCACTAATAACCAGAGGTCAACTTCCTGACCACTAATAATCAGAGGTCAACTATCTGACCACAAATAATTAGAGGTCAACTATCTGACCACAAATAATTAGAGGTCAACTATCTGACCACAACTAATAATCAGAGGTCAACTATCTGACAAATAATCAGAGGTCAACTTCCTACCATAAATAATCAGAGGTCAACTATCTGACCACTAATAATCAGAGGTCAACTATCTGACCACTAATAATCAGAGGTCAACTATCTGACCACTAATAATCAGAGGTCAACTATCTGACCACAAATAATCAGAGGTCAACTTCCTGACCACTAATAATCAGAGGTCAACTATCTGACCACTAATAATCAGAGGTCAACTATCTGACCACTAATAATCAGAGGTCAACTATCTGACCACTAATAATCAGAGGTCAACTATCTGACCACTAATAATCAGAGGTCAACTATCTGACCACTAATAATCAGAGGTCAACTATCTGACCACTAATAATCAGAGGTCAACTATCTGACCACTAATAATCAGAGGTCAACTATCTGACCACAAATAATCAGAGGTCAACTATCTGACCACTAATAATCAGAGGTCAACTATCTGACCACTAATAATCAGAGGTCAACAGACCCTCCTCACCTCGCCTAAATATTAATGCCCTCATCTATTGTTGGAGAACATTTTGTTGAAGAGCAACGTTTCGGAAACACCCGCCCCATCAATAATGAAGTGTTCTTGTCTCACTGACAGACGTGCCGGGCGTTCCCGAGCCGCATTCATAGCAAGCATCCGTTTCTCCCTCTCTGCCAGTTGACATACTGACTGATGAATCACAGGCTGTGTTGAGGGCCTCGTCAGGAGCCTCAGGCGTCAGCCCTCGCAGGCTCCTCTGGGGCACCGCAAAGGTAAATCATAATAGGCTTTCTTCCCCCTACCGCTATGACTCCACAGGCATGCTTAACCAAGCACTATATTTATTCACCATTAGGAGTCTTGCTTGATGCAAAAAAAAGAGAGAAAATGCATAATTGATTATTCTGGTCACATTAGCTTATACCTATAAGCGTAATCTATTTTTAATGGAGCGGTGACTGCGAGGGGAGCCGGTGTGGTCGATAGCGTTTTAAAGGATGTTGATGAGCACGTGCTGAGTGTCTGATGAGGTCTAGGGGGAGGGTGTGGGGAGAAGGGGAGGGGCGGGTGGTGTTTTGGGGAGTCAGGTGACTTACCTGTTGGCCGGTGACCAATAGGATGGAGCCCTCTTTGGCGTGCACCTGACGGAAAATGTGGTCGAGGATGAGGAGCTCGCTCCAACAGTTCTGGAGGAGCTTCATTTGGTCGTCCACCTGTTCGTGAGACAAAGGGAGAAAAGAGAAAAGAATAGGTAATTTGTTGACATTGATGCTAATATAAAATGATGCAAATGACAATGATGCTAATGTAAAATGATGCTAATGCTAATGATGCTAACGATAATGACGCTAACGATAATGACGTAACGATAATGATGCTAACGATAATGACGCTAATGATAATGTCTGCCAACGTGTCATGCTACGTTTATGCCGCCTTTAAATAAAAAGGATACAAAACGATACATGAAAACACCTCCTTGATAATATTCTCTTAGTGAATGGATTTCGGGTGAAGCGAGTGATAAGATGAAAAAGGTGAAAAGAGCCACTTTTGTGGCTTTGACAAGTAGACACAACAAGATTGACTAGTGTTGATCACTATTTTGATTTTAATGCGTCATTTTAAAAAAATAACACGATTTTAACATTTATTTAACTAGGTAAGTCAGTTTAAGGAAACATTCTTATTTAAAAAGACTGCCTACCCCGGGCAAACCCGGACGACGCTGGGCCAATTGCGCGCCGCCCTATGGGACTCCCAATCACAGCCGGAAGTGAAATAGCCTGGATTTGAACCAGGGACTACAGTGACGCCTCTTCCACGCAGTGCCTCAAACCACTGCGCCACTCGGGAGTCCTATTCCACAGGTGGAATAGTGTGTAGTGGAGGGTACATGCAGTTCATCCCATTTTTTTCCCAGAAAACTACATTGAAAGTACGGTAAGAGTTTACCCACCTATTTTATCACTACATCACTCATAGAAGGTAGACAATCTCACACTATACTGCAGTATCACATAAACGTCGTCCCCTTCCCCGTTCAAACACATCCACACCCCCGTTTTTCCCCCCAAAGAGCCCGTGCACGTGCCCGTGTTCGTCACTGGTGTTATCTGTTTGCCCAGTGCCTCCAGTGGCTGAGTGATTTCCCAGTTCTCAGTGATTAAGTAGCGAGTTTCTCAGCAACAAGGGGGCTGGCGACTGACGCACGTTGACGGTAGTCTGATACACTGCAACAACCCATCCATTGTGATCCAGTTATTTCCCAGGGTTCAGCGTGTTAATCATTCCACACCGTAGCCACAAACACAGAACGAACACAGAAAGGCCACATTCAGAAGCAAAAGAATGAGGAAAAAAGACAGAGATTTCTCTCTCACCCCTCCTTTTTCCCCCCCACCCCCCTTTTCGACAAACAGTGTCACCCTCGATACTATTTATCTGACTTGCGGGATGACGTTGGCTTCGCAAAACGCTTCGGCTGGTGTTGTTGTGGCTAAATGCGCTTTTACATGAGTCTGAGAGAATCGTTGGGTTAACAGTTGAGGTCTGTGACGTTGCACTGAAACATCAATGAGTTTTTACATAAGAATGCAGATCCTTGGTTAACTGCCTGACTAACAGGTACGGTACAATTGGTGGAGAAAGGAATGCTATTATCCATTATGGAACTTTGTAAACGAGGCCATTTGTTTCAATCGAAGAGCAGTGATATCACTGAGCTAATGGATATTCTACTGTACGTAAAACAAAAAAAACACGTTATTACCTTGAATGACACTGTGGTAGTTTCAGCGTAACTGTTGTTGAGACTGATTGTTTTGACTGCTGAGGAGGTATTTAGCCTCCACCCAGGCAAAACAATGGCACTACAGGCTGAGAGTTCGCTTGGAGGAGCAGGGTTGTAGAACATCATAGGCGAGACTCAAGCCGATACTGACTGACTGTCTGTCTGTCTGTTCTGTTCTGTCTGTCTGTCTGTCTGTCTGTCTGTCTGTCTGTCTGTCTGTCTGTCTGTCTGTCTGTGTGTTCTGTTCTGTTCTGTTCTGGTTGGTCTGTCTGTCTGTCTATCTGTCTGTTCTATTCTGTTCTGTCTGTATCAACATGACATGTATTCATTCCTCTTTTAATCAAACTGAGATAGGACAAAATACAACAAAGCCGCAGTGACCTTTACCACAAATTCTGACAGTCCTTGTAATTCCTGTGTTTTTTTCTCTCATCCTTCCTTTCTGTGGGACAGGTGACTGGAGGAGACATACAAGAGCAACTTTATAATGCAGTCAGTAAAACCATCAGGGAGGGAGGGAGGTAGGGGGAGGGGGAGGGTCTCTGTCAGCATGACTAGTTAAATACCCTCTCAGAGAGAGAGAGATGGAGAGAGAGAGAGAGAGAGAGAGAGAGAGAGAGAGAGAGAGAGAGATGGAGAAAGATGGCCAGTTAGACCCTGCTCTTCAAAGCAGACTTGTCAGGGGTCCAGGCGAGCGCTGGGGTCCCCATCAAAGGGAGCCGTCCTGACGCTGCCTTTCTGGCAGCATCACTTCAGACAGAACTTCCTTTCTGGCAGCATCACTCCAGACAGAACTTCCTTTCTGGCAGCATCACTCCAGACAGAACTTCCTTTCTGGCAGCATCACTCCAGACAGAACTTCCTTTCTGGCAGAACTTTCCTTTCTGGCAGCATCACTCCAGACAGAACTTTCTGGCAGCATCACTTTCTGGCAGACAGAACTTCCTGTTCTGGCAGCATCACTCAGACAGAACTTCCTTTCTGAAAGCATCAGACAGAACTTCCTTTCTGGCAGCATCACTCCAGACAGAACTTCCTTTCTGGCAGCATCACTCCAGACAGAACTTCCTTTCTGGCAGCATCACTCCAGACAGAACTTCCTTTCTGGCAGCATCACTCCAGACAGAACTTCCTTTCTGGCAGCATCACTCCAGACAGAACTTCCTTTCTGGCAGCATCACTCCAGACAGAACTTCCTTTCTGGCAGCATCTCTCCAGATAGAGCCAGGTTATCAAGGGGAGACGTAGGAGACTTGAGGCGGGAACGAGAGTCACCCGCACAGCGACCGAGACGAGACGAGCAAAGTGAGAGCGTGGAGAGGCATCGCTGACCCCTTTGAGTGCCAGTCCCTGACAAGACTTTTCTTTGCACTGTCACATGGTGGAATCAAACCAGCTCTGGATTTCACAGGTCCGTCTGTCCGTCCACTCAGATACAAGGAGTGGTCTGACAAAGGAGGGAATTTATCTACTGTCTCTGTCTGTTCTGTATTCTGTTCCTGAGAACTGAACTGTGAACGTGTTGTAGATCAAAATAACATGTAGCCAAAAGCCAACAGCTTTAGACAATAACATTTCTTAAAAGTAATAAAGTCCCAATAAAGTTTTTAATAAATGTTACAGTTGATTGAACTACATGGAACCAATAACACGTGTTATTCAGGAGGTTCGGCCAAGCTGATATTGACCACACCCTACACACTAACCAGTAGAGAGCATGGATGATGGCTTTAGTAGAAAACATACTTCACAGTGTCATCGTCAAAACTATACCACTGACCACGATCATTAAAACGGGTTCAGATTAGATTTAGTTTCTGAAAAAACAAATGGTGAAGAGCAAATAGCAGCTAAACTTCCAGAATGTGTCTGTAGTGCACTTTGTGTCTGTAGTGCACTTTGTGTCTGTGGTGCACTTTGTGTCTGTGGTGCACTTTGTGTCTGTGGTGCACTTTGTGTCTGTATTGCACTTTGTGTCTGTAGTGCACTTTGTATCTGTAGTGCACTTTGTATCTGTAGTGCACTTTGTATCTGTAGTGCACTCTTTGTCTGTAGTGCACTCTGTGTCTGTAGTGCACGTTGTATCTGTAGTGCACTCTGTATCTGTAGTGCACTTTGTATCTGTAGTGTACTAAGCTGTGGCACACTCTGTAGACACTACCCATCCCTATTTATGGTCTGACTGGAACCCTCCACGCAACAACGAAATCATAAAACAGTTATGACCAAGGCTTTACCCTGTTAGCTTTGGGTTTTGGCACTGAGAGCAGTTGAATAGCCCCTTTAAGATGAGCGTTATTCCTCCCCGAACTACTCCAAACATTTAAGGCTATTTTCAAGGTGTACTTTTTCAATAGATTAAAATCACCACGGCTTATTTTCTTATTTTTAAGTAGGAACTTCTCACAGTGCTTGTAATGAAAAATATATATCCTCCTAGAAATCAATTTAACACCTTTACGGCCATTCAGGCAAGAGGGATCAATACCCAGATCAATCGCTTAACCACAAGCACAGATGAATGTTTTCTACTTCACACACAGAGAGAGAGAAAGAGGCAGAATATGAAATAAGAGGGGAAGTATGAGTGAGTGAGTGAGTGAGTGAGTGAGTGAGTGAGTGAGTGAGTGAGTGAGTGAGTGAGTGAGAGTGAGAGTGAGTAAGTGAGTGAGTGAGTGAGTGAGTGAGTGAGTGAGTGTGAGTGAGTGAGTGAGTGAGTGAGTGAGTGAGTGAGTGAGTGAGTGAGTGAGTGAGTGAGTGAGACTTAAGGACTTAAGGGATGTAGAGAAAAATTGAAAAGTTTGGGCAATGTAAATGAATTAGCAATGGTGTGTTTGGAGGACACAACAGTAATGTGTATTCATTGATTCAGTCATCGTCCCCTGCTAAGAAGACACCACTGATAATAATGCTGATAATGGTCTGGAGTCCAAACCGGAAGTTGTGGTTGAAGCATACATAAATATATATATATATATATAATAGTTTTCAATTTTTTTTGTGTGCTGTTTTTGGTCGAAACCAGCGATTATTGTTAAGTGTTGTGGGTGCCGCAGCCTAACAAGGTTAGACAGCTGGATCTGATTTTAATAAGAAGCTTCTTTTACGATGTGGCCTAACGAACCGATTAATAACATAATCCCATTTAAGTGCTCCTTAATGAACAAAGTGAATAGCATTGTTTTTTTTGCCCACAAACGCTGTCAAGTCCATTATGCCAAAATAATATTTACGTACAAGAAGATCTAACATATATCTCTCTCTCTATGAAGTTTGAAGTTCTCTTCAACGAGGGGACTCTCAAGCATGGCATCGTTTGAGTTGTCTTCTGTTGGCATCTGTTCGACTGGTGGCGAACAGGCTTCTTGTAGGATACTATTCACCTGGCGATAGCTAGCAATTAATTCTCCGTGAGTAGGTTCCACTGTTTTCAGGCTGTTACTCGGCCTGTTTGTTACTTCATAACACATTCTACCCTAGACAAATTGTTCAGATTTGGTGTTTTATATTTGCTTTGTTCTCCATTTTTTTTAAATGATCCTGTAGAAAGCCATGCCAAATCTAATCAATAATGGTTGATAACTACAAGAACAATCTTCCACAATCATGTGGTAACACCTATTGTACAACACCAAGAATGTTTTAAAACAACAGAAACACACAGGATAGAGTGGTGTAATCATAGAGATCTAATTACAGAACATGTACTTGAATGGGAAATTTCCTTTTCTAGTCATTCTATTTCTATTGGGCTATAATGGATGGTAAAATAGCCTTATAGTGAGTGAGTAAATCCCTGGGATGTGCTGTATGTGACCTGTGGCTAGCCAGGCAGCCAAGGTTCCAGTCTCCCCAGGGACAGGGCCTAGTGGATGGGGGTTGAACTAAACCATTAGTCTGGCAACTCTATCTGTACTCTCTGCTCTCCCTGATGCTGTGGAACTATGCCCCCTGTGGCTAGGGGTGATAAGCATGCTGGGTATGAAGTGGGTATGATGTCACAGCATCTCTTTCAGATTTTTTATACCTCGGTCTCTTTTTTATACCTTGGTTGTAACAATGTGCAGATGGTTAAAGTACAAAAGGGAAAATAAATACACTTAAATATGGGATGTATTTACAATGGTGTTTGTTCTTCACTGGTTAAGATGCTGCTGTAGGTCCTCCTTGGTTGGGGACAGAAGCACCAGATCATCAGCAAACAGCAGACATTAGACTTCAGATTCTAGTAGGGTGAGGCCGGGTGCTGCAAACTGTTCTAGTGCCCTCGCCTAATTTGTTGATTTATATGTTGAAGAAGGTGGGGCTCAAGCTACATCCCTGTCTTACCCCACGGCCCTTTGGGGAATTTTTTGTTGTTGTTTTTTTGGCCAATTTAAATAGCACACTTGTTGTTTGTGTACATGGATTTTATAATGTCGTATGTTTCCCCAACACAGCTTTCCATCCATTTGTATAACAGACCCTCATGCCAAATTGAGTCAAAAGCTTTTTTGAAAGCAAGAAAGCATGTGAAGACTTTGTTTATTGGTAAATTAGGGTGAATACGTGGTCTGTTGTATGGTAATTTGGTAAAAAGCCTATTTGACATTTGCTCAGCACATTGTTTTTACAGAGGAGGTCTGGAGATTATTTTAGGGGGAGCACATATCAGGACTTACTTCTCTGTTGAGATCATTTCCTGATTAATTTCTAGCCAGAAGTAAAATTATCCTGTTTTGACAATTTAAAAGAGTGGGTTAGGTCTGCTCTATACCAAATTAGCATACCCCCTGAGTCTCTTCCCTGTTTCATACCAGGTAGGCGGGACTACCAGCTCTCTGTAACCTAGAGAGCAACCAGTGGGTCCATCTCCTTTATACCATGTGTCTCGAATTCCAAGATGAGATAGTAAAAGTTTTTTTTTTCTCTCTCTCTCTCTCTCTCTCTCTCTCTCTCTCTCTCTCTCTCTCTCTCTCTCTCTCTCTCCTCCCTTCCCTCCTCTCTCTCTCCCTTCCTCTCTCTCCCTCTCTCCCTCCCTCCCTTCCTCTCTCTCTCTCTCTCTCTCTCTCTCTCTCCCTCTCCCCCTCTCTCCCTCCCTTCCTCTCTCTCTCTCCCTTCCTCTCTCTCCCTCTCTCTCTCCCTCTCTCCCTCCCCCTCATATCCAAGTCTTGGAGCCAGACCATTCAGTGTAGAATATACCAGGGCATATGGCAGGTAGATCACACACATGCTTGAAATCCCCTTCCCCCTTGCACCTGTTCATAAGTATTCTAAATATTATATCAGGTAACCTTGGTGAACGTATGCAGGCTTATCCCCAGGGCCCAGTTTAGATAACCTTTGAAAAACTGGGACCTGGGACAAAAGAAACCCTATACAGATATTACTGTATGTCTCAAAACATCAATATAGATATTATCCTACTGTACACAATGGGCCAGAGAGAGAGAGATAACTCATACCCCCTCTGACAATGGGTCAGAGAATATAACTCATACCCCCTCTGACAATGGGTCAGAGAGAAGATGACTCATACCACCTCTGACAATGGGTCAGATAGATAACTCATACCCCCTCTGATAATGGGTCAGATAGATAACTCATACCATCTCTAACAATGGGTCAGAGAGATGATAACTCATACCCCCTCTAACAATGGGTCAGAGAGATGATAACTCATACCCCCTCTAACAATGGGTCAGAGAGATGATATGTTTTATGTTCTAACCTTTAAACAAGATCAACAGATGAATGTTTTGTATGATGGGAAAACCATACAACTTTCTCTTTGCGGACAACTCAATGAACACCTGCTCTTTCCATGACATAGACTGACCAGGTGAATCCAGGTGAAAGCTATGATCCCTTATCGATGTCACATGTTAAATCCACTTCAATCAGTGTAGATGAAAGGGGAGGAGACGCGTTAAAGAAGGATTTTTAAAGCCTTGAGACAATTGAGACAATGGATTGTGTATGTGTGCCATTCGGACGGGGGAATGTTTTCAACACCTTGTAGAGAAAATGCCCCGACGATGAGGGGGTGGGGGAGGGGGAGTCAGAGAGGAGATGGGGAGGGGGGAGTCAGAGAGAAGATGGGGAGGGGTCAGAGATGGGGAGTCAGAAGAAGATGGGGAGGGGGAGTCAGAGAGAAGATGGGGAGGGGGAGTCAGAGAGAAGATGGGGAGGGGGAGTCAGAGAGAAGATGGGGAGGGGGAGTGGGGAGAGTCAGAAGATGGGGGGAGGGGGAGTCAGAGAGAAGATGGGGAGGGGGAGTCAGAGAGAAGATGGGGAGGGAGAGGGGGGGGGGGAGTCAGAGAGAAGATGATGGGGAGTCAGAGAGAAGATGGGGAGGGGTCAGGAGTCAGAGAAGGGGGAGTCAGATGGGGAGGGGGGGGGGGAGGGGGGAGTCAGAGAGAAGATGGGGAGGGGGGAGTCAGAGAGAAGATGGGGAGGGGGAGTCAGAGTGGGGAGGGGGAGTCAGAGATGGGGAGGGGGAGTCAGAGAAGATGGGGAGGGGGAGTCAGAGAGAAGATGGGGAGGGGGAGTCAGAGAGAAGATGGGGAGGGGGAGTCAGAGAGAAGATGGGGAGGGGGAGTCAGAGAGAAGATGGGGAGGGAGGAGTCAGAGAGAAGATGGGGAGGGGGAGTCAGAGAGAAGATGGGAGGGGGAGTCAGGGGATGGGGAGTCAGAGAGAAGATGGGGAGGGGGGGGAGGGTCAGAGAGAAGATGGGGAGGGGGGAGTCAGAGAGAAGATGGGGAGGGGGGAGTCAGAGAGAAGATGGGGAGGGGTCAGAGTCAGGAAGAGAGAGATGGGGAGGGGGAGTCAGAGAGAAGATGGGGAGGGGAGAGTCAGAGAGAAGATGGGGAGGGGATGGGGAGGGGAGTCAGAGAGAAGATGGGGAGGGGTCAGAGTCATGGGGAGAGAAGATGGGGGAGGGGGAGTCAGAGAGAAGATGGGGAGGGGGAGTCAGAGAGAAGATGGGGAGGGGGAGTCAGAGAGAAGATGGGGAGGGGGGAGTCAGAGAGAAGATGGGGAGGGGGGAGTCAGAGAGAAGATGGGGAGGGGGAGTCAGAGAGAAGATGGGGAGGGGGGAGTCAGAGAGAAGATGGGGAGGGGGGAGTCAGAGAGAAGATGGGGAGGGGGGAGTCAGAGAGAAGATGGGGAGGGGGTCAGATGGGGAGAGAAGATGGGGAGGGGGAGTCAGAGAGAAGATGGGGAGGGGGAGTCAGAGAGAAGATGGGGAGGGGGAGTGGGGAGGGAGTCAGGTGGGGAGGGGGAGTCAGAGAGAAGATGGGGAGGGGGAGTCAGAGAGAAGATGGGGAGGGGGAGTCAGAGAGATGGGGAGATGGGGATGGGGAGGGGAGTCAGAGAGATGGGCAGATGGGGAGGGGGGAGTCAGAGAGAAGATGGGGAGGAGAAGATGGGGAGTCAGAGAGAAGATGGGGAGGGGGAGTCAGAGAGAAGATGGGGAGGGGGAGTCAGAGAGAAGATGGGGAGGGGGGAGTCAGAGAGAAGATGGGGAGGGGGAGTCAGAGAGAAGATGGGGAGGGGGGAGTCAGAGAGAAGATGGGGAGGGGGAGTCAGAGAAGATGGGGAGGGGAGTCAGAAGAAGATGGGGAGGGGGAGTCAGAGAGAAGATGGGGAGGGGAGTGGGGAGGGGGAGTCAGAGAGAAGATGGGGAGGGGGAGTCAGAGAGAAGATGGGGAGGGGGGAGTCAGAGAGAAGATGGGGAGGGAGGAGTCAGAGAGAAGATGGGGAGGGAGTCAGAGTGGGGAGGGGAGTCAGAGAGATGGGGAGGGGGAGTCAGAGTGGGGACTGAGGTCAAAAAGATGGGGAGGGAGGAGTCTGAGGTGCAACTCAATAATAGAAAGGTGTCCTTAATGTTTTGTTCACTCAGTGTATTTAGTTATCAAGTGATCTGTCGATAAACAAGATAGCACTTTGAAAGTAGCTAGTGACAAATATCTAAGCCAAACTGGGCTTGGTTAAAACTCTGGATGGGAGACCAAATAAATAGCCGTAGATAGACTCACTCTCCAGTAGGAGGTTGCTGCCCAGCCTTTTGTTTATAGTGGATATAACGTTGAAGATCGGACGCTGTTTTAAAGGCACAAATTCAACATATTTTCTACAAGGTTTGTCTATGTTGACAATTGGTAACAAATAATGACTCCTGTGGTTGAAATTTCACCCTCAACTAAACAGTTTACATTGATGGGGGGGTGCAACTCAATATTAGGATGGTGTCCTTAATGATTTCTGATTTCTGTCAGAGTATAAATATATGAATTAAAGAACAGAATAAAGAATCAGTGGCTTCGGACTGGCTCCTTTGAGTAGAGGTGACCGTCTGCCTCTCTGAGTGGCCAGAGAGAAAGGGGGTGTGTGTGTGTATGTGTGTGTCTCACAGAGCGTCAGATTGTGATCGATACTGCTGAGGCAAGGAGATTGATCAGTTCCCACGGTGACCGCATTAACAGACTCTGGAGGCGGACCTCTGACCTTAAGAACACACTGCGTTCGATTGGAGCTCCTCCAACCACAATGGCAAAGGGAAAAATAAAAAGTGGAGCTCTAATAAGGTCCTTCCTGTACGGACCTCACCTCATCACACCTCCGCATTGATATGGATCCGCTGGAGAAATTAGAGATGCATCTCTGGTGGAAGGATATCTGGCCCGAAGTACAGCCATTATTATCCATGCTTAGTGAGCCATGTTAGTGGACTACTTTTATGTGTGATAGTAGGTAGATTTTTGCTATACAGAACATTTACCAGAAAGTAGCACACCTTCCCACACCAATAGGCAAAAAAAGAATCACCCCAAATTAAAGATTTATGTTGTTTAATGAACTAAGAAATCAATCATTATATATGTTCATGAACCATACAGCCAACATTTCAGGCTACACTTCTTACGTAAATAATTAACAATTTAACTTCTTATGGCTGCAGGGCAGTATTGAGTAGCTTGGATGAAAGGTGCCCAGAGGTGCCCAGAGTAAACGGCCTGCTCCTCAGTCCAGTTGCTAATATATGCATATTATTATTAGTATTGGATAGAAAACACTCTAAATTTTCTAAAACTGTTTGCATGATGTCTGTGAGTATAACAGAACTCATATGGCAGGCAAAAATCTGAGAAGAAATCCAAACAGGAAGTGGGAAATCTGAGGTTGGTCGATTTTCAACCCAGCCCCTATTGAATACACAGTGGGATATTGGTTATGTTGCACTTCCTAGGGCTTCCACTAGATGTCAACAGTCTTTAGAAACTTGAATGAGGCTTCTACTGTGAATGGGGCATGGATGAGAGCTCTTTGAGTCAGTGGTCTGGCAGAGAGCCAGGTCCTGGTCATGCGCATTTCACATGAGAGCGACCTGCGTTCCATGGCTTTTCTACAGACAATGGAATTCTCCGTTTGGAACGTTATTGAAGATTTATGATAACAGCATCCTAAAGATTGATTCTACACTTAGTTTGAAATGTTTCTACGACCTGTAATATAACATTTTGAAGTTTTTGTCCGACGTTCGGGTGGACCTACACGAGCGTTTGGATTTGTGTACTAAACGCTCTAACAAAAGTAGCTACTTGGACATAAATAATGGACATTAACGAACAAAACAAACATTTATTGTGGAACTAGGGTTCCTGGGAGTGCATTCTGATGAAGATCATCAAAGGTAAGAGAATATTTATAATGTTATTTCTGATTTCAGTTGACTCCAACATGGCGGATACATTTTTTTTCTTTGAGCGCCGTTCTCAGATTATTGCATGGTTTGCTTTGTCCGTAAAGTTTTTATGAAATCTGACACAGCGATTGCATTAAGGAGAGGCATATCTATATATCCATGTCTAACAATTGTATTTTCATTGACATTTATAATGAGTATTTCTGTAAAATGATGTGGCTCTCTGCAATATCACCGGATGTTTTTGGAACTAGTGAACGTAACGCACCAATGTATACTGAGATTTTTTTACATAAATTTGAACTTTATCAAACAAAACATACATGTATTGTGTAACATGAAGTCCTATGAGTGTCATCTGATGAAGATCATCAAAGGTTAGTGATTAAGTTTATCTCTATTTGTGCTTTTTGTGACTCCTCTCTCTGGCTGGAAAAATAGCTGTGTTTTTCTGTGAGTTGGTGGTAACCTAACATGATCGTTTGTGGTGCATTTGCTGTAAAGCCTATTTTAAATTGGACACTGTGGTCCAATTACCTTTAAAACTATATAAAAATACATGTATGTTTGAGGAATTTTAATGATGAAATGTCTGTTGTTTGGAATTTTGCGCCCTGCACTTTCACTGGCTGTTGTCATATCGATCTCGTTAACGGGATTGCAGCCCTTCCATACCGTATATTTAATTGGGCCACAGTCAAAGACACCACACATCCTAAATGGAGAATGAATTAACGGAATACATGCTGGACAGAAGTTGTTATCTTATTGATACCGTCAATACATACAAACGATACAGTCGCAACATACAAACGATACCGTCTCTACATACAAACGATACAGTCTCTACATACAAACGATACAGTCTCTACATACAAACGATACATACAAACGATACTCTACCTACAAACGATACACCTACAAACGATACCGTCTCTACATACAAACGAGATCGTCTCCACATACAAACGATACCGTCTCTACATACAACGATACCGTCTCTACATACAAACGATACCGTCTCTACATACAAACGATACCGTCTCTACATACAAACGATACCAGTCTCTACATACAAATGATACCGTCTCTACATACAAACGATACCGTCTCTACATACAAACGATACTGTCTCTACATACAACAAATGATACCGTCTCTCTACATACAAACGATACCGTCTCTACATACAAATACCGACATACAAACGTACTCTCTACATACAAACGATACCGTCTCTACATACAAACGATACCGTCTCTACATACAAACGATACCGTCTCTACATACAAACGATACCGTCTCTACATACAAACGACATACAAACGATACTCTCTACATACAAACGATACCGTCTCTACATAC
>NC_088242.1:94687737-94698901 GCF_036934945.1 Oncorhynchus masou masou
CGCGCGCGCGCGCGCGCGCGCGCGCGCGCGCGCGCGCGCGCGCGCGCGCGCGCGCGCGCGCGCGCGCGCGCGCGCGCGCGCGCGCGCGCGCGCGCGCGCGCGCGCGCGCGCGCGCGCGCGACGCGCGCGCGCGCGCGCGCGCGCGGCCCTTACTATGATGTCAGAAGATTCCTTACTATGATGTCAGATGATGTCCTTACTATTATGTAAGATGTCCTTACTATGATGCCAGATGTCCTGACTATGATGTCAGATGATGTCATTACTATGATGTCAGAAGATTCCTTACTATGATGTCAGATGTCCTTACTACGATGTCAGAAGATTCCTTACTATGATGTCACATGTCCTGACTATGATGTCAGATGTCCTTACTATGATGTCAGATGATGTCCTTACTATGATGTCAGAAGATGTCCTTACTATGATGTCAGATGTCCTGACTATGATGTCAGATGAAGTCCTTACTATGATGTCAGATGTCTTACTATGATGTCAGAAGATTCCTTACTATGATGTCAGATGATGTCCTTACTATTATGTAAGATGTCCTTACTATGATGTCAGATGTCCTGACTATGATGTCAGATGTCCTGACTATGATGTCAGATGTCCTTACTATGCCTTCTCTCTCTCCTGTGTTGTCTACCATTCTTTGTCATCATGCGCGGCAGGTAGCCTAGTGTTTAGAGCGTTGAACTAGTAACTGAAAGGTTGCAAGATCGAATCCCCCCGAGCTGACAAGGTATAAATCTGTCGCTCTGTCCCCCTGAACAAGGTAGTTAAATACACGGTTCCAAGGCTGTCATTGAAAATAATAATTAGTTCTTAACTGACTTGCCCTGTTGAATGTGTTCAGTTGCTGCCGTACATGTCATTGTCTTAGGTCTCTTTGTGTTGTGTTGTTTCTCTTGTCGTGAAGTGTGTTTTGGCTATATTTTATTTCATTAATTTTCATTTTTAATCCCAGCCCCCATGGTACTCAGTGATGTGCTGTTTTGAAATTGCCCCAAACAATATACTTTGATTTCAAGACAAACATTTCTTTTGACACATTTTTTTTGTAGTAATTACTTTAGGGCCTTGTTTTAAAAACACGATTATGAATATGTTTTATTCTGTACAGGGATTCCCTTCTTTTCCCCTACTAACAATAAGGTTCGTATTGTGGAGTAACTACAATGTTGTTGAACCCTCCTCAGTTTTTCTCCTATTACATTTACATTTACATTTAAGTCATTTGGCAGACGCTCTTATCCAGAGCGACTTACAAATTGGTGAGATCACCTTATGACATCCACAGCCATTAAACTGTGTAACTGTTTTAAAGTCACTATTGGTCTCATGTTGAAATCAACTGAGTTACTGTAGTAATGTGACTTGTGTGTCTTCGTAGTGACTTTACCCATCTACCAATAGGTGTTCTTCTTTGTGAGGTATTGGAAAACCTCTTGTGGTTGAATCTGTGTTTGAAATTCACTGCTCGACTGAGGACCTTACAGATTATTGTAAGTGTGGGGTACAGAGATGAGGTGGTCGTTTAAAAAAATCATGTTAAACACTATTATTTCACATATTGGGTTCAATGCAATTTATTACGTGACTTTTTTTTTTTTACTTCAGAATTAATTGAGGCTTGCCATAACAAAGAGGTTGAATACTTATTGACTCAAGACATGTCAGCTTTTAAATTGTTATTAATCAGTAAAAATGTCCAAAAACATAATTCCACTTTGACATTATGGGGTATTGTGTTACAAAAAAAAACAAATGTAAGCAAAATGTGGAAAAGGTCAAAGGGTGTGAACACTTTCTGAAGACACTGTATGTATCTTAGATATAGGTTTTACATACAAACTTGACATGTCCACACTCACATAGGCTTAGCAAAAAAACATGGTTGCTGTGGTCAAATGTTTTGGTAGCTGTGATTTCAGATGTGTCCCTATAAACAGGAGTATTATGGAAATCGTTATTCTTGTAAAGCTTGCAAACTTCTTAAACAAACTATTATATTAATCTGACTGGAGAGAGTGGGAGAAAAAGGAGAGACGGAGAGGGAGAGAGACGGAGAGAGATGGAGAGGAGAGAGAGAGAGAGAGAGAGAGAGAGAGAGAGAGAGAGACGGAGAGGAGAGAGACAGAGAGAGATGGAGAGGAGAGAGAGAGAGAGAGAGAGATGGAGAGAGATGGAGAGGAGAGAGACAGAGAGAGACGGAGAGAGAGACGGAGAGAGATGAGAGGAGAGAGACAGAGAGAGAGAGAGAGACGGAGAGGGAGAGAGACAGAGAGAGATGGAGAGGAGAGAGAGGGAGAGAGAGAGATGGAGAGAGATGGAGAGGAGAGAGACAGAGAGAGACGGAGAGAGAGACGGAGAGAGATGAGAGGAGACAGAGAGAGAGAGAGAGAGACGGAGAGGAGAGACAGAGAGAGATGGAGAGAGAGAGAGAGAGAGAGAGATGGAGAGAGATGGAGAGGAGAGAGACAGAGAGACGGAGAGAGAGACGGAGAGAGATGAGAGGAGAGAGACAGAGAGAGAGAGAGAGAGACGGAGAGGAGAGAGACAGAGCGAGGGAGGGAGAGAGATAGAGAGGAGAGAGACAGAGAGAAACGGAGAGAGAAACGGAGAGAGATGGAGAGGAGAGAGACAGAGAGAGAGAGAGAGAGACAGAGAAAGTGAGAGGAGAGAGAGATGAGAGAGAAAGAGACAGAAAGAGATAGAGAGAGAGAGAGAGAAAGAGGCAGAGGGAGAGATAGAGCACATGTTCACCTCTCTCCTTCTCCCTCCCTCCTCTCCCCTCCCTAACTCCAGCCCCCTCTTCTCCCCTCCTCTGCATCTGGATGCAGGGGTCGGGGAGAGAGAGGGACGAGGGGTGAGAGGGGCGAGGGGTGAGAGGGGTGAGAGCGTGTAAGCCCCCCTGGAGGTCCCCCAGGCCCGCCCATCCTCATGGTCTGGCCCCGTGGCACACCGCAAGCCCTTTCAGGTGCACTTAATATCTGCAGCAGCAGCAAATTTGTCTGGGAGGCAAGTCTATAGCTGCCACTCACAGTAGTCTGGCCATATTACATTTTAATATTTATTGACAAACATTAGCATAATTGACTGTGCCAGGGTTTCTTGGGGAAGGTAGAGAGAGGGGTAGGGATAGGGCTGTTTCTCTGGGAAGGTAGACGGCTGAGGGAGGGGAGAGAATAGGGCTTCCCCTAGCCAGGAAGGTAGACAGGCTGAGGGAGGGGAGAGAATAGGGCTTCCAAGCTCAGGAAGGTAGACAGGCTGAGGAGGAGAGAATAGGGCTTCCCTAAACTCAGGAAGGCAGACAGGCTGAGGGAGGGGAGAGAATAGGGCTTCCCCCTAAGCTCAGGAAGGTAGACAGGCTGAGGGAGGGAAGAGAATAGGGCTTCCCCTAAGCTCAGGAAGGTAGACAGGCTGAGGGAGGGAGAGAATAGGGCTGCCCCTTAAGCTCAGGAAGGTAGACAGGCTGGAGGAGGGGGAGAGAATAGGGCTTTAAGCCCAGCTGAGGAGGGAAGAGAATAGGCTTCCCCTAAGCTCAGGAAGGTAGACAGGCTGAGGAGGGGAGAGGAGGGCTGCCTCAAGCTCAGGAAGGCAGACAGGGCTGAGGGAGGAGAGAATAGGCCTTCCCTTGGCTCAGGAAGGTGACAGGCTGGAGGGAGGGAAGAGAATAGGGCTTCCCCCTAAGCTCAGGAAGGTAGACAGGCTGAGGGAGGGGAGAGAATAGGGCTGCCCCTTAAGCTCAGGAAGGTAGACAGGCTGAGGGAGGGGAGAGAATAGGGCTTCCCCTTAAGCTCAGGAAGGTAGACAGGCTGAGGGAGGGGAGAGAATAGGGCTTCCCCTTAAGCTCAGGAAGGTAGACAGGCTGAGGGAGGGGAGAGAATAGGGCTGCCCCTTAAGCTCAGGAAGGTAGAAGGCTGAGGGAGGGGTCCTCGCAAGTCGCATTAATTAAATATGATGAGTAGAATGTTTTAAATCATCAGGAGGATTCGGAGATGCACGCCAGCTTTTCCCTCTCCTCCTCACGTCATCTCTCTGTCTCTCTTCTGTCTCTCTCTCTCTCTCTCCCTCTCTCTCCCTCTCTGTCTCGGTCTCTTCATCTCTCCATATCTCTCTCTCGGTCTCTCCATCTCCCCATCTGTCTGCATCTCTCCATCTGTCTCCATCTCTCCATCTCTCTCTGTCTCTCCAACACTCCATCTCTCTCTCTCTGTCTTTCATCTCACTCTCCATCGCTATAATCTGTCTCTCCATCTCTCTCCCTCTCTCTCGCTCTCTCTCGCTCCTGTCTCTCCATCTCCCTTCTCTCCTCTCTCAGAATATCTCTTTCTCTCTCTCTCCCCCACTCTCCCTCTCTCCCCCTCTTCGTCATCTCCCTCATTCCTTTTTGAGGTGGTGGAAATGATGAGTCAGTGAAAAGTCAACACCCCCTCCCTCCTAAGGTGTCAATCAATTTATAGAAAACCATCTGTGCATGAAATAACTCTCAATGAAGGATTGGACTCTTGATGTCAATACCTTGGGTTATGGCTTAAGTAAAAACTATTTTTGTGACAAATTTGATTTGTCACATGCCCCGAATACAACGGATGTAGACTTTACCGTAAACAGCTTGCTCTTCCCAACGATGCAAAGTTAAACAAATAACAATAAAAATAAAAAAATACACAAGAATGGAGCTAAATACAGGAAGTACCAGTACCAGATCAATGTGGAGTGATATACAGGGAGTACCAGTACCAGATCAATGTGGAGCTATATACAGGGAGTACCAGTACCAGATCAATGTGGAGTGATATACAGGGAGTACCAGTACCAGATCAATGTGGAGATATATACAGGAAGTACCAGTACCAGATCAATGTGGAGCCATATACAGGGAGTACCAGTGCCAGATCAATGTGGAGCTATATACAGGGAGTACCAGTGCCAGATCAATGTGGAGCTATATACAGGGAGTACCAGTACCAGATCAATGTGGGGCTATATACAGGGAGTACCAGTACCAGATCAATGTGGACCGATATACAGGGAGTATAAGTGCCAGATCAATGTGGACCTATATACAGGGAGAACCAGTATCAGATCAATGTGGAGCTATATACAGGGAGTACCAGATCAATGTGGAGCTATATACAGGGAGTACCAGTACCAGATCAATGTGGATCTATATACAGGGAGTACCAGTACCAGATCAATGTGGAGCTATATACAGGGAGTACCAGTACCAGATCAATGTGGACCTATATACAGGGAGAACCAGTATCAGATCAATGTGGAGCTATATACAGGGAGAACCAGTACCAGATCAATGTGGAGCTATATACAGGGAGAACCAGTACCAGATCAATGTGGAGCTATATACAGGGAGAACCAGTACCAGATCAATGTGGAGCTATATACAGGTAGCTATATCAGGATAGATAATAATAAGGTATTTGAGGTAGATATGTAGACGAAGGCAGGGTAAAGTGACTAGGCATCAGGATAGATAATAATAAGGTATTTGAGGTAGATATGTACATGAAGGCAGGGTAAAGTGACTAGACATCAGGATAGATAATAATAAGGTATTTGAGGTAGATATGTACACGAAGGCAGGGTAAAGTGACTAGGCATCAGGATAGATAATAATAAGGTATTTGAGGTAGATATGTACACAAAGGCAGGAGTAAAGTGACTAGGCATCAGGATAGATAATAATAAGGTATTTGAGGTAGACATGTACACGAAGGCAGGGTAAAGTGACTAGGCCTCAGGATAGATAATAATAAGTTTGAAATTTAAATTAATTTAAGTTAATTTCCGATTGAGCTGACATGCATAATTTACAGTGAAGGCAGTCTCCACTAATGCGAGAACATTGGCTTTAAATTTCTATCCTGCTATAGCGTGACTCTTCAGCGATACGGATTGAATTTAGACACAAATCTTTCCGAAATTTGGATTAGAGTATTCTACTTCAAAGACAACAGAAAGTTCCTGTCACATTCTGACCTTAGTTCCTTTGTTATGTCTTTGTTTTAGTTTGGTCAGGGCGTGAGTTGGGGTGGGTAGTCTATGTTCTTTTTTCTATGTTGTGTTTATGTGTTTGGCCCTGGTATAGTTCTCAATCAGAGGCAGGTGTCGTTCGTTGTCTCTGATTGAGAATCATACTTAGGCAGCCTTTTCCCACCTGTGTTTAGTGGGTGATTGTTTTCTGTCTAGTGTTTTCTGCACCTTACAGGACTGTATCGGTTTTCGTTTATTTCACGTTGTAATTTTGTATTTTGTTGTTCAGTTAATAAACATCATGAACACATACGGCAGTGTAGGGGCAGCAGTAGGGGCGGTAGTGTAGCCTAGTGGTTAGAGCATTGGACTAGTAACCGAAAGGTTGCAAGTTCAAATCCCCGAGCTGACAAGGTACAAATCTGTCGTTCTGCCCCTGAACAGGCAGTTAACCCACTGTTCCTAGGCCGTCATTGAAAATAAGAAATTTTTCTTAACTGACTTGCCTGGTTAAATAAAGGTAAAATAAAATACCACACTGCACATTGTTCTGACATTTCATACTCCTCGTCAGAAGAGGACAAAGATTTCTGTTACAGTTCCTTTAAAAAGACAATGTTATTCGAAAGTAGTGGAAACCTGCTGAATAAATGTGTTTGTTCAGAGAAGATTTTTTAAACAATATTTTCACATTTGCCTTTCATGTACTAAGTGCCACTTGAAGCATAAACAATATCAAAGACTTATATTTTGAGGAAATGGCAAGGAATAATGCGTACATTTCATACCTACTGGAACTCAGCCAGTGTTTTCACATGACACCAGCAGTCACGTATCTTGTGTTTGAACCAAAGACAGTTCAGTACAAGACAGACCAAAGAGCTGTATAAATTAGATTTGGGTCATTACATATAAGTTGCTATATCAGATTCCTCCGAAGGCCAATTCCTGACTAAGCTGACAGACAGGAGGGCAGTGAGGGAGGAAGGGGAGGTGACATGTCCTGCAAACATGAATTGCTTACATTTCTCCTCTAATCCCCCAGTGACAACAGTAGGCAAAGCAGCAGTTTCTACAATGGACATACTGGTGTGCTTTTGGTGGTGGTAGTGATGGTGGTTGTGGTAATAGTGGTAGTGGTTATAGTGGTGGTGGTTATAGTAGTGGTGGTGGTAATAGCGGTGGTGGTGGATATAGTGGTGGTGGTTAAAGTGGTGGAGGTGGTTATAGTGGTGGTGGTTATAGTGGTGGTAGGGGTTATAGTGGTGGTGGTGGTGATAGTAGTAGTGGTGGTGGTTATAGTGGTGGTGGTGATTATATGTGGTGGTGGTGATAGTAGTAGTGGTGGTGGTTATAGTGGTGGTGGTGGTGGTGGTTATAGTGGTGGTGGTTATAATGGTGGTGGTTATATTGGTGGTGGTGATAGTAGTAGTGGTGGTGGTTATAGTGGTGGTGGTTATAGTGGTAGTGGTTATAGTGGTGGTGGTTATAGTGGTGGTGGTGGTGGTATTAGTGGTGGTGGTGATAGTGGTAGTGGTTATAGTGGTGGTAGGGGTTATAGTGGTGGTGGTGGTGATAGTAGTAGTGGTGGTGGTGGTTATAGTGGTGGTGGTGGTTATAGTGGTGGTGCTGGTTAAAGTGGTGGTGCTGGTTAAAGGGGTGGTGCTGGTTAAAGTGGTGGTGCTGGTTAAAGGGGTGGTGCTGGTTAAAGGGGTGGTGCTGGTTGAAGTGGTGGTGCTGGTTAAAGGGGTGGTGCTGGTTGAAGGAGTGGTGCTGGTTAAAGTGGTGGTGCTGGTTAAAGGGGTGTGGCTGGTTAAAGTGGTGGTGCTGGTGAAAGGGGTGGTGCTGGTAAAAAGTGATGTTGCTGGTTAAAGTGGTGTTGCTGGTTAAAGGGGTGGTGCTGGTTAAAGTGGTGGTGCTGGTTGAAGTGGTGGTGCTGGTTAAAGGGGTGGTGCTGGTTAAAGTGGTGGTGCTGGTTAAAGGGGTGGTGCTGGTTAAAGTGGTGGTGCTGGTTAAAGTGGTGGTGCTGGTTAAAGTGGTGGTGCTGGTTAAAGGGGTGGTGCTGGTTAAAGGGGTGGTGCTGGTTAAAGGGGTGGTGCTGGTTAAAGTGGTGGTGCTGGTTAAAGGGGTGGTGCTGGTTAAAGGGGTGGTGCTGGTTAAAGTGGTGGTGCTGGTTAAAGTGGTGTTGCTGGTTAAAGGGGTGGTGCTGGTTAAAGTGGTGGTGCTGGTTAAAGGGGTGGTGCTGGTTAAAGTGGTGGTGCTGGTTAAAGTGGTGGTGCTGGTTAAAGGGGTGGTGCTGGTTAAAGGGGTGGTGCTGGTTAAATGGGTGGTGCTGGTTAAAGGGGTGGTGCTGGTTAAAGGGGTGGTGCTGGTTAAAGGGGTGGTGCTGGTTAAAGTGGTGGTGCTGGTTAAAGGGGTGGTGCTGGTTAAAGGGGTGGTGCTGGTTAAAGTGGTGGTGCTGGTTAAAGTGGTGGTGCTGGTTAAAGGGGTGGTGCTGGTTAAAGTGGTGGTGCTGGTTAAAGGTGGTGCTGGTTAAAGGGGTGGTGCTGGTTAAAGTGGTGGTGCTGGTTAAAGGGGTGGTGCTGGTTAAAGGGTGGTGCTGGTTAAAGGGTGGTGCTGGTTAAAGGGTGGTGCTGGTTAAAGGGTGGTGCTGGTTAAAGGGTGGTGCTGGTTAAAGTGGTGGTGCTGGTTAAAGGTGGTGCTGGTTAAAGGGTGGTGCTGGTTAAAGGGGTGGTTCTGGTTAAAGGGTGGTGCTGGTTAAAGGGGTGGTGCTGGTTGATGGAGTGCTGCTGGTAAAAGTGGTGGTGCTGGTTAAAGGGGTGGTGCTGGTTGATGGAGTGCTGCTGGTAAAAGTGGTGGTGCTGGTTAAAGTGGTGGTGCTGGTTAAAGGGGTGGTGCTGGTTAAAGTGGTGGTGCTGGTTAATGGGTGGTGCTGGTTAAAGGTGTGGTGCTGGTTAAAGGGGTGGTGCTGGTTAAAGGGGTGGTGCTGGTTAAAGGGGTGGTGCTGGTTGAAGGGGTGGTGCTGGTTAATGGGTGGTGCTGGTTAAAGTGGTGGTGCTGGTTAATGGGTGGTGCTGGTTAAAGTGGTGGTGCCGGTTAAAGTGGTGGTGCTGGTTAATGGGTGGTGCTGGTTAAAGTGGTGGTGCCGGTTAAAGTGGTGGTGCTGGTTAATGGGTGGTGCTGGTTAATGGGTGGTGCTGGTTAAAGGTGTGGTGCTGGTTAAAGGGGTGGTGCTGGTTAAAGGGGTGGTGCTGGTTAAAGGGGTGGTGCTGGTTGAAGGGGTGGTAGTGGTGGTGGTGATGTTAGAGGTTGGCCCTAGCTTTCATCATAATAGAAGATAATGAATGGTTTGAGAGGCGCTCTTCCCTCCCTGGTGCCCCTCCCTGGTCCCCCTCCCTGATTCACCCCTCCCTGGTCCCCCTCCCTGATTCACCCCTCCCTGGTCCCCCTCCCTGATTCACCCCTCCCCTGGTCCCCCTCCCTGATTCACCTCTCCCTGATTCACCTCCTGGTCCCCCTCCCTGATTCACCCCTCCCTGGTACCCCTCCCTGATTCACCCCTCCCTGGTCCCCCTCCCTGATTCACCTCTCCCTGGTCCCCCTCCCTGGTACCCCCTCCCTGATTCACCCTCCCTGGTCCCCCTCCCTGATTCACCCCTCCCTGGTCCCCCTCCCTGATTCACCCCTCCCTGGTCCCCCTCCCTGATTCACCCCTCCCTGGACCCCCTCCCTGATTCACCTCCTCCCTGGTCCCCCTCCCTGATTCACCCCTCCCTGATTCACCCTCCCTGGTCCCCCTCCCTGATTCACCCCTCCCTGGTCCCCCCTCCCTGGTCCCCCTCCCTGATTCACCCCTCCCTGATTCACCCCTCCCTGGTCCCCCTCCCTGGTCCCCCTCCCTGATTCACCCTCCCTGGTCCCCCTCCCTGGTCCCCCTCCCTGATTCACCTCCCTGGTCCCTCCTGATCCACTTGATTCACCCCCTCCCTGATCCACCCCTCCCCTGGTCCCCCTCCCTGATTCACCCCTCCCTGGTCCCCCTCCCTGGTCCCCCTCCCCTGATTCACCCCTCCCTGATCCACCCTCCCTGGTCCCCCTCCCTGATTCACCCCTCCCTGATTCACCCCTCCCTGGTCCCCCTCCCTGGTTCACCCTCCCTGATTCACCTCCCCCCCCCTTATCCCCCTCCCTGATTCACCCCTCCCTGATCTCAGCCCCCTCCCTGATTCACCCCCCCCTTTCCCCCTCCCTGATTCACCCCCCCCCTTCTCCCCCTCCCTGATTCACCTCCCTGGTCCCCCTCCCTGGACCCCTCCCTGGTCTCCTCCTCCCCTGTCTCCTCCTCCTCCTTCTCCCTCCCGTCTCCTCCTCCCTCTGTCCCCTCCTACTTCCTATGTCTCCTCCATCTCCTCCCTCTGTCTCCTCCTCTTCCTTCCTATGTCTCCTCCATCTCCTCCCTCTGTCTCCTCCTCTTCCTTCATATGTCTCTGCCATTTTCCTTCCTCTGCTTCCTCCTCCTCCCTCCTGTCTCCTCCTCCCTGTCTCCTCCTCCTTCCCCGTCTCCCTCCTCCTACTGCCTCTGTCTCCTCCTCCCCTGTCTCCTCCTCCTTCTCTCCCGTCTCCTCCTCCCTCTGTCCCCTCCTCCTCCTTCCTATGTCTCCTCCATCTCCTCCCTCTGTCTCCTCCTCTTCCTTCATATGTCTCCTCCATCACCTTCCTCTGCCTTCTCCTCCTCCTCCCTCTGTCTCTCTCCTCCCTCTGTCTCCTCCTCCTCCCCCTGTCTCCTCTCCTCCCTGTCTCCTACTCCTTGTCATCCCTCTGTCTCCTCATCCATCCCTCCTCCTCCTCCTCCTCTCCTCCTCCCTCCCTCTGTCTCCTAATCCTCCCCTTCAGCTCTCCTTTACATGGCCGAGACCTGCTGATAGCCAGCCCTGGCTCAGCAAACACAGAGCAATGGAGACAGAGAGCGTTTTGTGTCTGTGTGCGTCTGAGTGCTGTGTGTCTGTGTGTGTCTGAGCGCTGTGTGTGTGAGTGTCTGTGTGCGTCTGAGCGTTGGGAGTGTCTGTGTGTGTCTGAGCGTTGTGTGTGTATGTGTGTGTTTATGAGTATGAGTATGTGTTTATGTATCTATCTCTGTGTGAGAGCACTGAGATGGAAAACGCTC
>NC_088242.1:94699001-94711501 GCF_036934945.1 Oncorhynchus masou masou
ATACAAATGATACCGTCTCTACATACAAACGATACCGTCTCTACAGACAAACGATACCGTCTCTACATACAAACGATACCATCTCTACATACAAATGATACAATACAAACGATACCGTCTCTACAGACAAACAATACTGTCTCTACATACAAACGATACACATACAAACGATACCGTCTCTACATACAAACGATACCGTCTCTACATACAAACGATACCGTCTCTACATACAAACGATACCGTCTCTACATACAAACGATACCGTCTCTACATACAAACGATACCGTCTCTACATACAAACGATACCGTCTCAACATACAAACGATACCATCTCTACATACAAACGATACCGTCTCTACATACAAACGATACCGTCTCAACATACAAACGATACCGTCTCAACATACAAATGATACCATCTCTACATACAAACGATACCGTCTCAACATACAAACGATACCGTCTCTACATACAAACGATACCGTCTCAACATACAAACGATACCGTCTCAACATACAAACGATACCGTCTCAACAAACAAACGATACCATCTCTACATACAAACGATACCGTCTCAACATACAAACGATACCGTCTCAACATACAAACGATACCGTCTCAACATACAAACGATACCATCTCTACATACAAACGATACCGTCTCTACATACAAACGATACCGTCTCCACATACAAACGATACTGTCACTACATACAAACGATACCGTCTCTACATACAAACGATACCGTCTCAACATACAAACGATACCGTCTCTATATACAAACGATACCGTCTCTACATACAAACGATACCGTCTCTACATACAAACGAAACCGTCTCTACATACAAACGATACCGTCTCCACATACAAACGATACCGTCACTACATACAAACGATACCGTCTCTACATACAAATGATACCGTCACTACATACAATCGATACCGTCTCTACATACAAACGATACCGTCTCTACATACAAATGATACCGTCTCTACATACAAACGATAGTGTCTCAACATACAAACGATAGTGTCTCTACATACAAATGATACCGTCTCTACATACAAACGATAGTGTCTCTACATACAAATGATACAGTCACAACATACAAACGATACCGTCTCAACATACAAACGATACCGTCTCTACATACAAATGATACCGTCTCTACAGACAAACGATACCATCTCTACATACAAATGACACTGTCTCTACATACAAACGATACCGTCTCTACATACAAATGATAGTGTCTCCACATACAAACGATACCGTCTCTACATACAAATGATAGCGTCTCTACATACAAATGGTACCGTCTCAACATACAAACGATACCGTCTCAACATACAAACGATAGTGTCTCTACATACAAATGACACTGTCTCTACATACAAACGATACCGTCTCTACATACAAATGATAGTGTCTCCACATACAAACGATACCGTCTCTACATACAAATGATAGCGTCTCTACATACAAATGGTACCGTCTCTACGTACAAACGATACCGTCTCTACGTACAAACGATACCGTCTCTACATACAAACGATACCGTCTCTACATACAAACGATACCGTCTCTACATACAAATGACACCGTCTCTACATACAAACGATACCGTCTCTACATACAAACGATAGTGTCTCTACATACAAACGATACCGTCTCTACATACAAACGATACCGTCTCAACATACAAACGATACCGTCTCTACATACAAACGATACCGTCTCTACATACAAACGATACCGTCTCAACATACAAACGATACCGTCTCTACATACAAACGATACCGTCTCTACATACAAACGATACCGTCTCACATACAAACGATACCGTCTCTACATACAAACGATACCGTCTCAACATACAAACGATACCGTCTCAACATACAAACGATACCGTCTCTACATACAAACGATACCGTCTCTACATACAAACGATACCGTCTCTACATACAAACGATACCGTCTCAACATACAAACGATACCGTCTCAACATACAAACGATACCGTCTCAACATACAAACGATACCGTCTCTACATACAAACGATACCGTCTCTACATACAAACGATACCGTCTCTACATACAAACGATACCGTCTCTACATACAAACGATACCGTCTCTACATACAAACGATACCGTCTCCACATACAAACGATACCGTCACTACATACAAACGATACCGTCTCTACATACAAACGATACCGTCTCAACATACAAACGATTCCGTCTCTACATACAAACGATACCGTCTCTACATACAAACGATACCGTCTCTACATACAAACGATACCGTCTCTACATACAAACGATACCGTCTCCACATACAAACGATACCGTCACTACATACAAACGATACCGTCTCTACATACAAATGATACCGTCACTACATACAATCGATACCGTCTCTACATACAAACGATACCGTCTCTACATACAAATGATACCGTCTCTACATACAAACGATAGTGTCTCAACATACAAACGATAGTGTCTCTACATACAAATGATACCGTCTCTACATACAAACGATAGTGTCTCTACATACAAATGATACAGTCACAACATACAAACGATACCGTCTCAACATACAAACGATACCGTCTCTACATACAAATGATACCGTCTCTACAGACAAACGATACCATCTCTACATACAAATGACACCGTCTCTACATACAAACGATACCGTCTCTACATACAAACGATAGTGTCTCCACATACAAACGATACCGTCTCTACATACAAACGATACCGTCTCTACATACAAACGATACCGTCTCTACATACAAACGATACCGTCTCTACAGACAAACGATACCGTCTCTACATACAAACGATACCGTCTCTACATACAAACGATACAGTCTCTACATACAAACGATACCGTCTCTACATACAAACGATACCGTCTCTACATACAAACGATACCGTCTCTACATACAAACGATACCGTCTCTACATACAAACGATACCGTCTCTACATACAAACGATACCGTCTCTACATACAAACGATACCGTCTCTACATACAAACGACACCGTCTCTACATACAAACGATACCGTCTCTACATACAAACGATACCGTCTCTACATACAAACGGTAGTGTCTCTACATACAAACGATACCATCTCTACATACAAACGATACCGTCTCTACATACAAACGATACCGTCTCTACATACAAACGATACCGTCTCTACATACAAACGATATCGTCTCTACATACCAACGATACCGTCTCTACATACAAACGATACCGTCTCTACATACAAACGATATCGTCTCTACGTACAAACGATACCGTCTCTACGTACAAACGATACAGTCTCTATGTACAAACGATACCGTCACTACATACAAACGATACCGTCTCTACATACAAACGATACCATCTCTACATACAAACGATACCGTCTCTACGCATACAAACGATATCGTCTCTACATACAAACGATACCGTCTCTACATACAAACGATACCGTCTCTACATACAAACAATACCGTCTCTAAATACAAACGATACCGTCTTTACATACAAACGATACCGTCTCTACATACAAAAACGATACCGTCTCTACATACAAACGATACCGTCTCTACATACAAATGATACCGTCTCTACATACAAACGATACCGTCTCTACATACAAACGATACCGTCTCAGCATACAAACGATACCGTCTCTACATACAAACGATACCGTCTCAACATACAAACGATACCGTCTCTACATACAAACGATACCGTCTCAACATACAAACGATACCGTCTCTACATACAAATGATACCGTCTCTACAGACAAACGATACCGTCTCTACATACAAACGATACCGTCTCTACATACAAACGATACCGTCTCTACATACAAACGATACCGTCTCTACATACAAACGATACCGTCTCTACATACAAACGATACCGTCTCTACATACAAACGATACCGTCTCAGCATACAAACGATACCGTCTCTACATACAAACGATACCGTCTCAACATACAAACGATACCGTCTCTACATACAAACGATACCGTCTCTACATACAAATGATACCGTCTCTACAGACAAACGATACCGTCTCTACATACAAACGATACCGTCTCTACATACAAACGATACCGTCTCAACATACAAACGATACCGTCTCTACATACAAACGATACCGTCTCAACATACAAACGATACCGTCTCTACATACAAATGATACCGTCTCTACAGACAAACGATACCGTCTCTACATACCAACGATACCGTCTCTACATACAAACGATACCGTCTCTACATACAAACGATATCGTCTCTACGTACAAACGATACCGTCTCTACGTACAAACGATACAGTCTCTACGTACAAACGATACCGTCACTACATACAAACGATACCGTCTCTACATACAAACGATACCATCTCTACATACAAACGATACCGTCTCTACGTACAAACGATACCGTCTCTACGTACAAACGATACCGTCTCTACGTACAAACGATACCGTCTCTACATACAAACAATACCGTCTCTAAATACAAACGATACCGTCTTTACATACAAACGATACCGTCTCTACATACAAACGATACCGTCTCTACATACAAACGATACCGTCTCTACATACAAACGATACCGTCTCTACATACAAACGATACCGTCTCTACATACAAACGATACCGTCTCAGCATACAAACGATACCGTCTCTACATACAAACGATACCGTCTCAACATACAAACGATACCGTCTCTACATACAAACGATACCGTCTCAACATACAAACGATACCGTCTCTACATACAAATGATACCGTCTCTACAGACAAACGATACCGTCTCTACATACAAACGATACCGTCTCTACATACAAACGATACCGTCTCTACATACAAACGATACCGTCTCTACATACAAACGATACCGTCTCTACGTACAAACGATACCGTCTCTACGTACAAACAATACCGTCTCTACGTACAAACGGTGCCGTCTCTATTATTGAACATATATTTCACCGAGGTTAATAATATGGTACAGTAATTCTCTACACTGTACTTGCTTTTTTTGTCACATAAACTGAAATTAGGCAAACTTTTTACATTTTAGCAACCAGGAAATGGCGGAGCAATTTCTGCACACTGCACCTTTTAAATAAATTAAATAATCTAGGAGTCTTTGATTGGTGTAATAACATGTCAGGATAAGATCATGAAGACTCACATGTTGCATTGCAGAGAAGGTCAACTGTTTGTAACCTCGGTCTCTGTTGTGACCAGGTTATCTGTTGGTATGCCACAACCATAGAAGGTTAGGTTATAGGCTATACAGAACAAACAGATCTGGGACCAAGCTAGGCTAACACAGGGCAGAGTAATCCAGAAAACATGAGGTTAGGAGAAAGAAAGACGGTTGGTACAGCAGTTCTTAGACTGTTGTGAGCTGTTGTTTGATACATTGATAATATGGTAGAGAAATCCCCTCTGAATTTGCTGCATCGGATCTTGAGGGCTTAAAGCTAAGAAGCGATCAACTAATTATCAAAAAACAGAGGGCTAATCAATTATTCACGTGAACATTAGGCTCCTAATATGCATGAAGCCAGGGGAACAGGAGCTCTCAAAAGTAACCCTTCCTGAGACACACACACACACACACACACACACACACACACACACACACACACACACACACACACACACACACACACACACACACACACACACACACACACACACACACACCCTACAAATCCACCCCCACTCTTCACCTACCCAACCTCCCACCCACCCATCTAAAATACAGTGAGAAAATAATGCCTTCACACATGTGAAATTAGTTTGTGTTCTGTAAGACTATTGGGACTGGGTAGTATTGACCTGATCAACAGTGCTAAATCTAACAGACAATACTACGCATTAAAGCCAGAGCAGGCTTATTTTGATTTCAATTCTATTCTATCTTGACTTGATTCCCGAGATTTATGGCTATAAGCTACTGTATGGTAAGAGGGGCTGTCGATAATGTGTGCGTGTGTGTGGGCGGGGGGGGGTGGACGACGAGACTGCGATCCTCCCCTGGATAACAAACAGAAATACATTGGTATAGACTAGCCTCCTATATAATTCAGTTCAGAGGAGAGGCAGGCTGGCAGACAGATGCTTCAGTCAGTCTGAAGAGGAGATGGACAGTACATTCCCATTAGTGTGGCTCTGGCACCTAACAGCTGGGGCCACTCGAGAAGCCATTTTGATTGGGGCTTTGATATAAAAAGAACATCCGAATGAAACTAATTTATCTATCTACTGGATGTCTAAACAAAGACATGAGTGAGATGACATTGAATGACTAGGCTGTGAACGGTTGTATCTCTTGTGAAGCAAGCATTTCACGACACTCGCATTAACATATGCAAACCTTGTGTATGTGACCAATACAATTTGATTTGATTTGAATACTGCTGCGCCTCCTTTATCAACAGGCCATTGTGATGAATGTATCAGGGAGAGAGAGTGTGTGTGTGTGTGTGTGTGTGTGTGTGTGTGTGTGTGTGTGTGTGTGTGTGTGTGTGTGTGTGTGTGTGTGTGTGTGTGTGTGTGTGTGTGTGTGTGTGTGTGTTTCACACTTACATACCATAACTCTGTTGAGAGACTGAAGGCTGCAACAGTTGTGTGAGTGTGTGTGTGTGTGTGTGTGTGTGTGTGTGTGTGTGTGTGTGTGTGTGTGTGTGTGTGTGTGTGTGTGTGTGTGTGTGTGTGTGTGTGTGTGTGTGTGTGTGTGTGTGTGTGTGTGTGTGTGTGTGTGTGTGTGTGTGTACGTCTGGAGCAACGTGTCCATCTATCCAGACTGGTAAACTGGGGCCACTTGAAAAATACATCTCTACATTTATCAGAACTCGGTTCACCTCCATCAATGGAATGGCCCTGTCGACACCCGTAGCAGGACAAGTTCTGGGGTAGTTAAAAAGTACCGGGTCTTCAGTTCATTCTGAATGTTTGGTTTATATTGTTATTGTTTCAGTGGTCATGAAAAAAAATCCCCCTTTAAGGGCGCAATCCGAAAAAGACTATACATTTAGTTAATATGTATGTAAATCATTTAGTTAATATGTATGGTATAATTTAGTTAATATGCATGAGAATCATTTATTTAATATGTATGGAATCATTTATTTAATAGGCATGGGAATCATTTAGTTAATATGTATGGAATCATTTAGTTAATATGTATGGTATCATTTAGTTAATATGCATGGGAATTGTTTAGTTAATATGTATGGAATCATTTAGTTAATATGTATGGAATCATTTAGTTAATATGTATGGTATCATTTAGTTAATATGCATGGGAATTGTTTAGTTAATATGTATGGAATCATTTAGTTAATATGTATGGAATCATTTAGTTAATATGTATGGAATCATTTAGTTAATATGCATGGGAATCGTTTAGTTAATATGTATGGAATCATTTAGTTAATATGCATGGAATCATTTATTTAATATGTATGGAATCAGTTATTTCTGCTGCGTTAAAGAGCAAGAGAAAGAGAGAGGGAGCGAGAGAGAGAGAGAGAGAGAGAGAGAGAGAGAGAGAGAGGCTGTACTTAAATTCTTTAACATCATCCTTAGCTCTGGCACCTTCCCCAATATTTGGAACCAAGGACTGATCACCCCAATCCACAAAAGTGGAGACAAATTTGACCCCAATAACTACTGTGGGATATGCGTCAACAGCAACCTCGTACATTTCCTCAGTGAAAACAATGTACTGAGCAAATGTCAAATAGGCTTTTATACCAAATTACCGTACGACAGACCACGTATTCACCCTGCACACCCTAATTTACAAAAAGAAGGCAAAGTCTTCTCATGGTTTGTTGATTTCAAAAAAGATTTTGATTCAATTTGACATGAGGACCTGTTATACAAATGGATGGAAAGGGGTGTTGGGGGAAAACATACGACAATATAAAATCTATGTACACAAACAACAAGTATGCTGTTAAAATTGGCAAAAAACACACACATTTCTTTCCAAAGGGTCGTGGGGAGAGACAGGGTTGCAGCTTGAGCCCCACCCTCTTCAACATATACATCAACAAATTAGGCGAGGGCACTAGAATAGTCTGCAGCACCTGGCCTCACCCTACTGGAATCTGAAGTCAAATGTCTACTGTTTGCTGATGATCTGGTGCTTCTGTCCCCAACCAAGGAGGGCCTACAGTAGCACCTAGATCTTCTGCAAATATTCTGTCAGACCTGGGCCCTCACAGTGCTTCTGTCCCCAACCAAGGAGGGCCTACAGTAGCACCTAGATCTTCTGCAAATATTCTGTCAGACCTGGGCCCTCACAGTGCTTCTGTCCCCAACCAAGGAGGGCCTACAGTAGCACCTAGATCTTCTGCAAATATTCTGTCAGACCTGGGCCCTCACAGTGCTTCTGTCCCCAACCAAGGAGGGCCTACAGTAGCACCTAGATCTTCTGCACAGATTCTGTCAGACCTGGGCCCTGACAGTAAATCTCAGTAAGACAATAACAATGGTGTTCCAAACAAGGATCAATTATAGAACCCATTGTTGTGAGGTCTGGGGTCAACACACCAACCAAGGATTCATAAAATGGGACACACCCCAAATTGAGACTGCATGCAGAATTCTGCAAAAAAGATCCTCTGTGTACAACGTCAACACCAAACAATGCATGCAGAGCATAATTAGGCCGATACTCACTAATGATCAAAATCCAGAAAAGAGCTGTTAAAAGGGAAGCGATTCCCAAACCTTCCATAACAAAGCCATCACCTACAGAGAGATGAACCTGGAGAAGTGCCCCTTAAGCAAGCTGGTCCTTGGGCTCTGTTCACAAACACAAACCCGACCCCACAGAGCCCCAGGACAGCAACACAATTAGACTCAACCAAATCATGAGAAAACATAAAAATATAAGAGAGAGAGATGTGATTTTATTTATTTATGTTAGCGGTCCGTAATGCTAAAGACATTTTCAAGGTACTTCTCGCCAGTCATAACTAATGCTCGCGTCTAGCGTTACCCCTTACGAAACACACATCATTGATCAAAGTGCAAATCGAATCACCCCTACATTGGCCAAATGCAAGTTTACGCCACCCATCCCCACTTGTAAGTCTGCATGCTCTCTGTATACTTTCATCCCATTGCTTATCTATTGTCTTCTCTCTTTCTCTCTCCCCCCCTTTGTCTCTCCCTCTCTCTCTCTCTCTCTCCCCCATTTTTCTCTCTCTCTCTCTGTCCGTCTGTCTGTCTGTCTGTCTGTCTGTCTGTCTGTCTGTCTGTCTGTCTGTCTGTCTGTCTGTCTCTCTTTCTCTCTCTCTCTCTCTCTCTCTCTCTCTCTCTCTCTCTCTCTCCTCTCTTTCCTCTCTCTCTCCTCTCTGTCTCCTCTCTCTCTCTCTCTCTCTTTCTCTCTCTCTCTCTCCCTCTCTCTCTCTCTCCCCCGCCCCATTTGTCTCTCTCCCTCCCTCTTTCTCTCTCTCTCTCTACCGAGACTTCTCAGTCCACTGTGTCCAGTATAGCCAGCCGTAAATAAGCAAAAATAGACGTCAAGGACAACTGTTGACAGGTTGTGTGACAAGGGCGACAGACCAGCCAACCTCCAGCCAGCATCCCAGATTACAAGCAGATAATTAAGACCAGGGCTAATCAACGGAGAGCGAGACTCGTAAACTTCCTTTTGTAAAGCCTGAATCATTGTGACTGTAAGAGAGAAATAAAACCCTGTTGTCGTTAGGCAGGTTGGACATATTGAGATACATGAGACGCTTCTTTAAATGGAAAACAAGGCCAATATGAAGGATAGATAACTCTGTAGCACTCTAATGACTTTCATGACTAACCATTGGTAATGTCACGACCTGACCTTCGAGAGCCTTTTTATTTCTCTATTTGGTTAGGTTGGGGTGTGATTGGGGTGGGCATTCTAGTTTTTCTATTTCTTTGTTGGCCGGGTATGGTTCCCAATCAGAGGCAGCTGTCTATCGTCGTCTCTGATTGGGGATCATACTTGGGCAGCCTTTTTTCCACCTTTAGTTTGTGGGATCTTGTTTGTGTGTAGTTGCGTTCTGCACTGCACTGCACTGCATATAGCTTCAGGTTCGGTTGTAGTTTGTTATTTATGTTTCATCTAAAAAAAATAATGTACGCTTACCACATACGCTTACCACGTTGCACCTGGGTCCAATCCATCTCTAAACGATCGTGACAGCTAAACTATTTCTAGATAGCGTATATTATTTTCAAATGTGTATTTTTTTTGGTACATTTATAAGTGGTGATTGGTGGTTATTGTAAAGACTATTAATTAATTAATTATGACTACATACATTTGTATAGTGAGTTTAGTTTGAAGATGGCCGGGCAGGTCAACGACAGACCAGAGAGGCCACACCTTAGAGAGAGGCCACACCTTAGAGAGAGGCCACACCTTAGAGAGAGGCCACACCTTAGAGAGAGGCCACACCTTAGAGAGAGGCCACACCTTAGAGAGAGGCCACACCTTAGCCGCTTCGGCCTAAACGGAACTGCAGAGTGCTGTGTTTACCAGCGCTTTGTGTATTTATTGCCTGTGACAACACATTACCAGCTGACCTGCAATTAACAATTCTGCATCCCATTTGGCACCCTATTCCCGATGGGCCCTGGTCAAAAGGAGTGCACCCTATTCCCTATGGGCCCTGGTCAAAAGGAGTGCACCCTATTCCCTATGGGCCCTGGTCAAAAGGAGTGCACCCTATTCCCTATGGGCCCTGGTCAAAAGGAGTGCACCCTATTCCCTATGGGCCCTGGTCAAAAGGAGTGCACCCTATTCCCTATGGGCCCTGGTCAAAAGGAGTGCACCCTATTCCCGATGGGCCCTGGTCAAAAGGAGTGCACCCTATTCCCGATGGGCCATGGTCAAAAGGAGTGCACCCTATTCCCTATGGGCCCTGGTCAAAAGGAGTGCACCCTATTCCCTATTGGGCCCTGGTCAAAAGGAGTGCACCCTATTCCCTATGGGCCCTGGTCAAAAGGAGTGCACCCTATTCCCCATGGGCCCTGGTCAAAAGGAGTGCACCCTATTCCCGATGGGCCCTGGTCAAAAGGAGTGCACCCTATTCCCTATGGGCCCTGGTCAAAAGGAGTGCACCCTATTCCCTATGGGCCCTGGTCAAAAGGAGTGCACCCTATTCATTTTACATTACATTTACATTTAAGTCATTTAGCAGACGCTCTTATCCAGAGCGACTTACAAATTGGTGAATTCACCTTCTGACATCAGTGGAACAGCCACTTTACAATAGTGCATCTAAATCATTTAAGGGGGGGGGGGTGGTGAGAAGGATTACTTTATCCTATCCTAGGTATTCCTTGAAGAGGTGGGGTTTCAGGTGTCTCCGGAAGGTGGTGATTGACTCCGCTGTCCTGGCGTCGTGAGGGAGTTTGTTCCACCATTGGGGGGCCAGAGCAGCGAACAGTTTTGACTGGGCCGATGGGCCCTGGTCAAAAGGTCGCTTGTTCTCTGTCAGCTTGTGTGAAGTGTACTGATGGAAGAAGTGGTCTCCATACATACGGGTTCTTCATTTTAATGCTTCCTCATAACAACGGCAGAGCGAGACGTGGAGAAGAAGAACAATGCAGGGTTTTATTTTAGATTCTTTTAGTTTCAGAGACGCCGCCGTAGTTAGCATTAGCATCAGAGCAGTTGAGTTGATTAGTTAGTGGACTAGCTGGCTAAATCAACTCCCAATATCCACTTTGTTTAGCAATTTCGCCTCCACCCATCTTGCCCCACTGATTTTTTGTGTGCCTAGTCGCAAGCGTCGTTGTGAAACTGCACAGGAGCAGAGCGCGGGTCCCTCGGCTAACGGCATCGCAGAGCGTCCGCCGGCTCCACACCTTAACCAGCATCCTGACCTGCCAATAAAAAAGGCTCTTACCCTGGTCGTCCATAAATAAGACTTAACATGGCCCTGCTCTCTTCACTCACAGAGAAGCAGAATTCCATCAATGTTTAACTTTCTTTCGCTTCGCCTTCCTTACAGACGCATTTGAAGAGTACAAGCAGGCAGAGGAGGAGGCAGAGGAGGAGGCGGAAGATGAAGATGAAGGCGAGGTGGAGGAGGAAGGGGACGAGGCAGAAGGGGAAGTAGAAAGGGGAGGTAGAGGGGAAGTGGAAGAGGAGGAAGAGGAGGAAGGGGAAGTAGAAAGGGGAGGAGGAGGAGAAGATGAAGAGGAAAGGGAGGAGGCGGAAGAGGAGGAAGGGGAAGTAGAAAGGGGAGGAGGAGGAGGAAGATGAAGAGGAAAGGGAGGAGGCGGAAGAGGAGGAAGAGGAAGTAGAAATGGGAGGAGGAGGAGGAAGATGAAGAGGAAAGGGAGGAGGTGGAAGAGAAGGAGGGGGATGTAGAAAGGGGAGGAGGAGGAGGATGAAGATGAAGAGGAAAGGGAGGAGGCGGAAGAGGAGGAGGGGGAAGTAGAAAGG